>NC_079193.1:268253411-268520911 GCF_029499605.1 Hyla sarda | reverse complement strand
CACACATCCCCAAAACATCAGCAATCCACCACCATGTTTCACAGTAGGAATGGTGTACCTTTCATCATAGGCCTTGTTGACTCCTCTCATCACTCCAAATTACTTTGTGCCAGAAGGTTTGAGGCTTGTCTATGTGCTGTATCAACAAATACTGGCGGACAAGTTCAGCATGGGACGTACATGGACATTCCAATGTGACAATGATCCAAAACACAAGGCCAAGTCAACCTGTCATTGGCTACAGCAAAATAAAATGAAGGTTCTTGAGTGGCCATCTCAGTCTCTAGATCTCAATATCATTGAGCCACACTGAGGAGACCTGAAACTGCACGTTCATGCAAGACAGACCAAACATTTAGGGGAACTGGATACTTTTTGCCACGAAGAATGGGCAGCTTTAACATCTGAGTAGGTAAATAGCCTCATCCACAACTACTACAAAAGACTTCAAACTGTCATTGATGTTTGATGTTATAGGGGGCAATACACGGTATTAAGGTCATTTGGGAAGTTTGTGATGTGAATATGATTTAAAAAGAGTAAACACAGCTGTTCGACAATAAATGGCTTCAGCCAACCACTAACCATGAGTGAAAGAAAAGTTTGTGTTATTCATATTCACTGAATAATAGTTAAAACAAAATCATACATTCTGCAAGGGTATGTAAACTTATGAGCACAACTGTATAATACCAAAAATAAAGTCACATTAAAACCAGTACTTTGGAAAATCATGTCAAACAGTTTGCTAATACATTGTCTTCAACCTGTTAGACCTGATAAATTAAAAAAAAGGATGACGAGGATATTTTCTGTACAAGAACACCAAGCAGCCTGTGTCACCGCGCTCTGAATTTACACAGCTTACTGAGCACAGTCACCATAAAACAGAGCTGTGAATTATACCAGAGCTAAAAATAAGCACAAAACTGGATTTACAAGGAAAGATATAAAACAAATTCAATTCTGTTTGCTGGCCAGCAGGACTCCAGTGCTGAGCTCAACACTCCTTACATGGTCTTCACCAAGATTATTCACTGAAAAAAACACCTAGGCCTGCTATTTTAGGAAATTCTAATGGAAAAAATTTTACTTTTTCCTGTAAGAATATACCTACCTAAAGTGAATAAAGCATTTTGGACAATATTAAAATATTATATATATATATATATATATATATATATATATATATATATATATATATATATATGTATTTATATATATATACATATACATATACACATACACACACACACACACACACACGTACGTAAATCTATGTAAAATCTCCTATTCACATTGCTAGAATATTCCACACAATTGAGTCACTAGAATCTAATAAATAAAGAAAAATGTTCAATTTAACTAGATTTAGGGGTAACAACATAAAGTTTAAGTGGTCTATAGAAAGATACAACCTAATATGTACTCCAGCACACTGAACCCCAAGCAAATTCAAAATTTTCGCATGTATGATTTTATTCTGTTTAGTTCAAGTATTTTACTTTGCAAAATGTGTGGCTTTCTAAATTCTGCTTCTAACAGACAGTCATCTGTTTAAAGGGGTACGCCCGAGGAACACTTTTTATTTATTTATTTATTTTTTTTAAATCAACTGGTGCCAGAAAGTTAAACAGATTTGAAAATCACTTCTATTAAAAAATCTTAATCCTTCCAGTACTTTTTAGGGGCTGTATAGTAAAGAGAAAAAAAAAATAAATAATGCATTTCCTCTGATGTCATGACCACAGTGCTCTCTACTGACCTCTGGTGTCAATTTTAGGAACTGTCCAGAGCAGCATATGTTTGCTATGGGGATTTTCTTCTGCTTTGGACAGTTCCTAAAATGGACAGCAGAGGTCAGCAGAGAGCACTGTGGTCATGACATCCAAAAAAGAAATTAATTTCCTCTGATCTCTCTTTAGTATACAGCCCCTTAAAAAGTACTGGAAGGATTAAGATTTTTTTTAATAGAAGTGATTTACAAATCTGTTTTAACTTTCTGGCACCAGTTTATAAAAAAAAAAAAAATAAGTTTTCCACGGGAGTACCCCTTTAACTCCACTTTTTTGTTTGCCAAATAACAGTCATCTTAGCTCTCTGCTCTCTGGTAACAGTAAATAAATGGCATTCTAAGTTTAGCTTTAAACATATATAGAGCAGAACTAATATCTCAAGATCACGCATTAATCAATATTACATGTAAATACAAGAAACTTTGTAACATGTCAAGAGAAAAATGCTTGCTTCCGTCATAAAATTTCTTTCTTCATCCCCCAACATCACTCAATAAAAAAAAAGAAAAAAAAAAAAAAAAAAGTCTACTCACTAGCTCAGGGACAACTAAAACTAGAGATAATGCAGAGCAGAATCATGAAAAAAATACCATATAGAAGTTACATAATTAAGAGAACTAGAGCTACTCACAACAGCTTACCCTGAAAAATGCTTTAACAAAACACTGTAAATAAAAAGTGGAGGTTTATTATTTTTATTTTTTAACCTATTCTCTATGGTATGCACCTTGTTTAATTAGTAAATTCTTCCCAGTATAAAGAGGGCTTATGTGCCGGTATTTTGGATCGTGAACAGTTATGTCAAAGGGCAGGTTACAAAAAGCTTCAATGTCTGGCCAAAGCTCATTTTCTGTTCCAGGTTCTTGGTCTTCATCTTTTACCACATCTGCTAAAGGAAAAAAAAAAAATTCCATTTTGTTTTCGGAGATATTTTATAACATGAAAGCTCATTCTTTGAATCAGAATGATACATGGACACAGGCGCATTTCATTTTGACGGAAAAAATACCACTGCACTATATTTTGTGCAAAAAACACAGGATCTGCAACAGAGGCTCTAAAGAGGCCTCCAATGCATACATGAACATGGGTTAAAAGGGGTACTCCAGTGGAAAACAAAGGTTTCCAAATCATCTGGTGGCAGAAAGTTTTGTATATTACTTCTTTTAAAAAAATCTTTACCCTTCCAGTACTTAACAGCTGCTGTATACTACAGATATAGATGTGTAGTTCTTTCCAGTCTGACCACAATGCTCTCTGTTGTGTCAGAAACTGTCCAAGGTAGCGGCAAATCTTCATAGCAAACCTTTCCTGCTTTGGACAATTCCTAACATGGACAGAGGGGGCAGCAAAGAGCACTGTGATCAGATTGAAAAGAACACCACGACTTTCTCTGTAGTATACAGCAGCTGATAAGTACTGGAAGGCTTCAAGCGCAAGTGCCACCAATTTTAATACGTCCCAGACTACTACCATGATAGTACTGTTAATAACAAATACAATGCATCTATACCTTTGGCAGCACTTCTTCATGGTTAATGAGCCCGAAAATCATTTAATTTCACGGACAGGAGCAGTTGGACAGGCTGGGAGTTTGCAATGCTCCACCGTGCCTATCCTCTCTACGTCAGCGATGTAGATAGACACAGAGGTCCTCAGTGCATGTGCCCCTTAAGTCCTGGACGTGCATGCAGGGAACTTTACATTACCGGCCCAGCATGAATTCACAGAGTGAGTGCCCTCTGACACCTCCATGCGCAGTGCTAAAGGCAGGGAGGGAGCGCTCGCTCTATGATTTCATGCTGGGCCTGCGCGCACGCCCAGGACATCAAGGGTGCATGCGCTGAGGACCCCTTTGCATCACACAGTGGTCCCAGCACTGGTGTAAAGAGGGTAGGTGTGACATTGCGAACCGCAAGCCCCACCTATCGGACTGCAGCTGTCCATGAAATAAAATCATTTTCAAATTGATAAACCATGGAAAAGTGCAGCCAAAAGGTATGGCTGCACTGCATTTGTTATTAACAGTACTTTCATGTTAATAGTATAAAATTGGTGACAGCTGTGCTATAGAAATCATTTTCTAATCTGTTTAACTTTCTGGCACCAGTTGATTTGAAACATTTTTTGTAATGTTTTATTCATTTTTAGAAACATTACTTAAGAACAGCACTGTGTACATTTTACTAAATCCCATTCACTCAATCCAGCAACTAAATACCTTAACAGAAGCACCATTGTCCCACATCCCCAACGCTTTTAATTGCAGTGTAGGAGACCGAGCTTTCCGTTTCGTTTCCATAGCACCCATCTCCAGCGTGAGGTTCCGTGCCATGGAATCACATTACGCTGGGTCTCACACTGGAGACAGGAGGTCCCCGCACTGCCACCTAATGAAAAAGAGTGGCAGGGACAATGGCCCCTCCATTAAATGGGGTTATCCAGAAATAGAAGAATAGAGCTAATGTCATCCAAACACAGCACCACATCTGTCCCCAGGTTGTGTGTGGTATTTCAACTTGCCTTGCCATTCACTTGATAGAACAAAACTGCAATACCAAACACAACCTGAGGACAAGTGTGGAGCTGTTGTATGCCTTGATAACCCAGGTAGTTAGGTGCCAAATTCAAACTGGAATAATTTAATTCATTACAGGAACACTAATATCTACTTAAGACCAGGGAAAATTGACAAAAACGGGCTAGTTATTCAGTTGTGCATTACAGGTGTCATATGGCCATAACACAGCTATTTTGGCAGCTGTATTACAACAAATCTGCCACATGTGAACTAAAAAAAAAACTAAAAAGACAAATTGATTTGAGCATTATTCCTCAGTAAACACAAAAATCTCACCTTTACTCATATATGAATTCTTACCTGCATCTATTTCCTGTTCATCATAAACGTCTACTTCCAGAAGGCGAATCAACATACGGTACAGGATCCTAAGGAACTGCAAGTAGGCACCAGTTTTTCCAACCTGTGTTTTTTTTTTTTTTTTAAAGAGATATGAAAATAAGGCACATGGTATTAGAGATTACATCTACAGCGACATTGCACACTTTTGTTTGTACTAATATTCATAGTTAAATATAAGGCATAGAGTGCTACATACTGGACGTAGCCAGTCTGTAAAATCCAATGTTTTCTGGGAGAGTAAAAACCTATAGCTCCTTAATGTTCAGTAAGTCTAAATAGCGACAGTGGCAGCTAAATGGCTACAATAAGGGAAGGGTCCCCTTTTAGTCACCAATCAGCTTCCTCATAAACCCTATATGGAATCATCACGATCCTAATGACCAATTTAAAAATGGAAACAGCAGAATTGGGCCCCCCCCCCCTATTTATATTTACTTCAAAATGGCTCTGATAAAAAAATATGGCTTATCCCACAAAAACAAGTCTTCACATTGATCTATTGACAGGAAAAAGAAGTTAAAGCCCTTAGAATGCAGCAACATAACGTTTTCTATTAAATGTGCTATTACTGCTCAAAAGCAGTAACATTATCACTTGGTATTGCTGTAATCATACTGACCCACAATATAAACATGATAAAGATAGTACAGAGCTCTCCAATCTTTATTAGACCCACAGAGTTCAATACAGTGTAAGCATGCATATGTGACTGTTGCTCCACTTAACCCCTTAAGGATGAAGCCCATTTTGGTCTTAACCCATTTACACAAAATCAGGTGCATGTATGTGGTGATTAGGGATGACTTCTCGCATCATCAGGTACATGTACCTGATGGAAATTAACTGGCGCTGTGACAGTTTATTGAGCTCGGCTGTGCTGCACAGCCGGGCCTCCCTGAAGCTGGCCAGGGACCAGTCGCAGCGGTCCTCGGCCGGCAATCGATGCTATTGGTCCGTCAGTACAGACGGACCAATAGAAGGGATCTGGCGGGGGTCTCCTCCTTCCCCCTCCCCTCCATCGTTTCACACAGAGAAGCGATCTGTGGTGAGGGGGGGGGTCCCGTCGAGGGAGGCCACCCGCAGGACTCATGCTGCGGACGGATCCTGAGTTAACCCTGTAGACGCTGCAGTCACTGTGTAGGGCAGCGTCTATTAGGGTAACAGAGGGAGGGAGCTATGACAGACATAGGCATAATTAAATGGAGTACAGATGTGTACTCCATTGAATTATGTGTATATAGTAAAAAATTACACAATTGCATCAGTGAAAAAATAAAAAAGTTATGGCTCACAGAACACAGCGACTTACAAAACATGATTTAAAAAAAAATTTTTTTTTACAAAAATAGTTTTAGGCTATAAATGAACTAAAATATTTTTTAAAAAGTATGAAAATTTGGTATCACCATAACTGTATCAACCTGCAGAGTAAAGTTAACATGTCTTTTATACCGTATGACGAACGACCTAAAAAAAAACTACTTAAAAAATAAAATTTTAAACTCATCTCCCTGAACTTTGATTTCCCTCGCCCAACCAGAGCCCTTCCCTATCTGGGGGTACGACTTACCCCGGAGATCGCCTCCCTTTATAATGCTAACTATCCTCCATTATTCAGAACGATCAGAAAGGATCTCCGCTCTTGGGATCTGCCTTATTTGTCCTGGATAGGCAGGGTGCAGGCTATCAAAATGGTAGTATTACCCAGACTGTTGTATTTGTTCAGTACCCTGCCTGTCCCGGTTTCAACAGCGGAGATCAAATCCCTTCAGTCTGATGTTTTCAAGTTTATATGGAAGTCAAGGTGTCCTAGGATAGCACGCAATATTATGCATTTTCATAAACGGCTGGGTGGGCTTCCAGTTCCTAACTTTGCGAAATACTACTATGCCGCTAGACTGAGCCAGCTGGCGTGGTTCCTGGCGGACAGGGAGGTCCCGTTATGGGTTGGGCTGGAATCCTCACTCATCTCCCCTCTCTCTCTCTTCCCTAATGTGGGCAACCCCTCCGGTAGCAAAATATGTCTGCCTTACTTACCTTACACTCTCTGTCCCTGTGGCGATTGGTCCGTTTTCATTTCTCTTTACAATCTTGTCCTTCCCCTATGACTCCTCTCCTTCATAATCCTTTTTCCCCTGGTTTGATCTCCTCTAGCTTCTCTTGGTGGTCAGAACGTTCACTCAACATTGTCAATAGTTTTTATAGACGGGGTAGACTCCTCACCCTGGACGACTTTAAACTGCAATACTCACCTCCCCCTTCGGAACACTTTTGCACATGTCAGATATTCTCCTATCTACACTCCCTGTTCCCGACAGGCATCATCCCCCAGCTGACAAGGTTTGAATGTCTTATGTTATATTCGCCCTTTAGGAGGAGGATACTGGCAATCGTTTATGGTCTTCTCAACTCCCTCCCACACGACACCAAGTTGGCCTTCATGAGACAATGGGAGGCAGACCTGCAGATTAAGATGCCCCTGGAGGTCTGGCGGGAATGTTGTGACGTTTTAAGTAGAGGCAGCTTGCAGGTGTCCCTTACCGAAACTTCACTCAAAATATTACATAGAGCTTATTATGTCCCGGCCCGCCTACACTATGTTTCCCTTTGTCTCTCCGATCTGCTTTAGGGGCTGCTCTGCTGTGGGTACCATGCTCCACATATGGTGGACGTGCGACGTGGTCAAATCTTACTGGATCTCAATCCTTGCTATTCTACGCTCTGTGCTTTCCTCCCGCTGTCCTTTTCTTCCTACCTTCTGTCTCTTTAGCAGGCAACCGAGCAGGATGCCCAACAGCCAGTTTAGACTGGCCCAATTTATACTGTTGGCGGACAGAATCCACATTGCGGGTAACTGGAAGTCCCCTGTCCTCTCAGTATATAGAGTCCTGTATAGGATTAACCAAATTATGCTCTTTGAACGGATTACTGCTGTACGTACGGATACCCTGGACAACTTTGACAAGATATGGTCACCATGGTTTTCCTCGTCGTATTGTCCGGAGCTTAGATATTCCTTGTCTGTTTTGTAACCTATTATTTAGTGAATATGTTTAGTTCTTCTGCCATGACTATTGTGCTGTACTACCATTACATGCTTATCCACGACTGGTTATACAGTTCTTGTACCTGTTTGCAATACATGTGCTCGGGCTGTGTCCCGTATTTTTGCCAATGTTTTTGTATTGCTATCTGACTTCCTTAATAAATTTGATCTGTTTGACACTAAAAAAAATAAATTTTTATATGTATACCACCCCATAAAAAATTAAATAAAAAATGATTAGTGTCACATGTACCCCAGAATGGTACCCATCAAAGTGTCAACTTGTCTCCCAAAAATATTTTTGCACCCCAAGGCCTCTGCGACTTTATATGATGCCAACAAAATATCCTAAACTAAAAGGACGTCCCAAAATCCAAACAGCATGCCTACATGTCTGAGGCCTGTGTGAGAGACACGTAATGCACATAGGCCACATATGGGATATTTCTTAACCCCTTAACGACGCAGGACGTATATTTACGTCCTGCGCCGGCTCCCGCGATATGAAGCGGGATCGCGCCGCGACCCTGCATCATATCGCGTCGGTCCCGGCGCTCATCAACGGCCAGGACCCGCGGCTAATACCACACATCGCCGATCGCGGCGATGTGCGGTATTAACCCTTTAGAAGCGGCGGTCAAAGCTGACCGGCGCTTCTAAAGTGAAACTGAAAGTGACCCGGCTGCTCAGTCGGGCTGTTCGGGACCGCCGCGGTGAAATCGCGGCGTCCCGAACAGCTGATCGGACATCGGGAGGGCCCTTACCTGCCTCCTCGGTGTCCGATCGACGAATGACTGCTCCGTGCCTGAGATCCAGGCAGGAGCAGTCAAGCGCCGATAATGCTGATCACAGGCGTGTTAATACACGCCAGTGATCAGCATAGGAGATCAGTGTGTGCAGTGTTATAGGTCCCTATGGGACCTATAACACTGCAAAAAAAAATTTAAAAAAAAAAGTGTTAATAAAGGTCATTTAACCCCTTCCCTAATAAAAGTTTGAATCACCCCCCTTTTCCCATAAAAAAAATTAAACAGTGTAAAAAAAAAACAAAAAAAAAAAAATACATATGTGGTATCGCCGCGTGCGTAAATGTCCGAACTATAAAAATATATCATTAATTAAACCGCACGGTCAATGGCGTACGCGCAAAAAAATTCCAAAGTCCAAAGTCCAAAAAAGCGTATTTTGGTCACTTTTTATACCATCAAAAAAATGAATAAAAAGTGATCAAAAAGACCAATCAAAACAAAAATCATACCGATAAAAACTTCAGATCACGGCGCAAAAAATGAGTCCTCATACTGCCCTGTACATGGAAAAATAAAAAAGTTATAGGGGTCAGAAAATGACATTTTTAAACGTATAAATTTTCCTGCATGTAGTTATGATTTTTTCCAGAAGTGCGACAAAATCAAACCTATATAAGTAAGGTATCATTTTAACCGTATGGACCTACAGAATAATGATAAGGTGTAATTTTTACCGAAATATGCACTGCGTAGAAACGGAAGCCCCCAAAAGTTACAAAATGGCGTTTTTTTTCGATTTTGTCGCACAATGATTTTTTTTTCCGTTTCGCCGTGCATTTTTGGGTAAAATGACTAATGTCACTGCAAAGTAGAATTGGCGACGCAAAAAATAAGCCATAATATGGATTTTTAGGTGGAAAATTGAAAGGGTTATGATTTTTAAAAGGTAAGGAGGAAAAAACGAAAGTGCAAAAATGGAAAAACCCTGAGTCCTTAAGGGGTTAATACATCAGAATACAGGAAATAAATCTTTAGTTGGATTTCTTTGTCAACACCTACTGTGTTACAGAAAAAAAATTGATTTAAATGAAAAATCTGCAAAAAAAACAAAGACACTGCTTTCATTTCTGTGAAACACCTTAAGGGTTAATAAATTTCTTAAATATCAGTCTGACAACTTTGAGGGGTGCAGTTTATAAAATGGAGTGATTTATGGGGTAACATACATGCCCCTAAATTCCACTTCAGAACTGAACTGGTCCCTGAAAAATCAGATTTTGACATTTTCTTGAAAATCTGGAAAATTGCTGCTAAACTTATAAACCTTCTAACATTCTAAAAAATGTGTTTATCAAATGATGGGAACATAAAGGAGACATATTGTAGATGTGAATTAATCCTTATTTTGGTGCAATATGACTATTTATCGTACCAGCAGAAAATGTAAAGTCTAGAAAAATGCTAATTTTTTATTTTTTTGGCAGAATTTGGGATATTTTTTTTTTTTTTTTTTTTTTTTTTTTTTACAAAAAACGCTAAATGTGTCAATCAAAATTTACCCCTAATGAAAAATACAATGTGTCAAGAAAAAACAAACAATCTCAGAATCACTTTTATAAGTGAAAGCATTCCAAAAGTTATTACCAAATAAGTGGACGCATTGAAAAAAGGAGATGTTTATGCTTACCGTAAAATCTCTTTCTCAGAGTATCCATTGGGGGACACAGACCTTGGGTATATGCTGCTTTCAATAGGAGGCTTGACACTATGGCAACAAGAAAAGTCAGCCCCTCCCAGCAGGATATACCCGCCCACAGGCACCTGAGCTAATCAGTTTTAGTCCCAGAGCAGTAGGAGAGGACCAACAGGTAAGAAAAAAAAAAAAAAAAACGGTCCGAGGAACTGCAGGATAAAAATTTACTAAAACACCCTCGGACAGGTAACCAAACCAGGAACACCAGAAAAAAAAAATGGGTGGGTGCTGTGTCCCCCAATGGATCCTCAGAGAAAGATATTTTACGGTAAGCATGAAAATCTCCTTTTCTCTATCGGCTCCATTGGGGGACACAGACCTTGGGACGTACCAAAGCAGTCCCCAGGGTGGGTAAAAGAGGAGCAAGTTAGGTGGAAGGCTGGGCAACATCCACCTGCAACACCTTGCAACCAAGACTACCATCAGTAGATGCAAAGGTATGAACCTGGTAGAAGTTTGTAAAACTGACCGCTCTACAAACTTGCGAGGCCGAAGCCCTGTTGCGGAGAGCCAAGGAGGCCCCCGACAGAACGAGTGGAATGAGCTGAAACCCTGAAGGGTGGAGTCTTCCCCTTACAGCGGTAAGCTTCCGAAACAGCAGACCGGATCCACCAAGAAATGGTGTCCTTGAAAGCAGGTAGTCCTTTACGACAACCATGCGTAAGGACAAAGAAGGAGTCACTCTGCCGAAATGAAGTGACTGATAGGTAGGTATGAACGGCCCGTAGTCTATGGAGCAAACGTTCCTTTGGATGAGATGGGGGTCGGACAAAAGGACGGGAGGAAGATGTCCTCATTGAAATGAAAAGCGGAAAGAACCTTAGGTAGAAAGGACGGAACTGGACGAAAAACAACCTTGATGGATGACCAGGTAAGGAGAGCGACAGGATGGAGCTGCCAGCTCGGAAACCCTCCTAATAGAAGTGACCGCAATAAGGAATGCCACCTTTCGGGAAAGTAGATATAGCGGAACATCCCTAAGAGATTCAATGGGAGCACCCTGCAGGACACCCAGAACCAAAGTTCAGATCCCAAGGGGGAGTAGGCGATCTGTAAGGGGGGGCCGCGTGAGCCACATCTTGAAGAAAGGTCCGAATATAAGGATCAGATGCCAGGGGAAGTTGAAAAAGAATGGAAAGAGCCGAAACCTGGCCCTTGAGAGAACCGAGAGCCCACTGTTGTTCCAACCCTGACTGTAAAATGGAAAGAAGTCATGGGAGAGAGAAAGTAACAGATGAAAAAGGCGTGCGCACCCTCATCATAGTGAGAACAACTTGGGTAGAAAACCCCCTGGCTCTCCAAACCACGGTCTCAACCACCACGCCGTCAAATGCAGCGACTGTAAATTGGGGTGGCAAAGAGGACCCTGAGAGTGCAGGTCTGGACGAAGTGGGAGGCGCAGTGGTGAGTCGTCCGGGGCCACGAGAATGGCGGGGCCAGTCCGGGGCCACGAGAATGGCGGGGACACCTTCAAGATTGCTCTGATTTCTAAGATGTTCATGGGGAGAAGGGATTCTCAGGAGGACCAAAGGCCCTGGACTGTCCGGTCCCTGAAGACTCCTCCCCAACCGCTGAGACTTGTCAGGTGAGGGGCAGAAAGGATCGTCCTAGACAAAGAAGAGGAGAGCTCAGCCACCACAGAAGGGAATGGCGAGCCCTGGGGGGGCGGGGGGGGGGGGGGGAGAGGAGGACAATCCTGCGATCGAGGGATAGCGGAGATCTGTCCTATCGGGACAGGAGAGCAAGTTGAAGAGGTTGGTAGTGAAACTGGGCAAAAGGAACGGCTTCCATGGCCGCCACCATCCGGGCCAGTAAATGAAAAAAGCGATCCTGCCGAAAGGAAGCAAACTCGATCCGATAGCCGTTGGAAACGACATCATGAACCCAGGAGTCTTGCACGTGGGCAGACCAGACGTCCCGGAAGAGTGACAAACGCCCTCCAACCCGAAAAATCCACGAGTTGGGGCGTCTCTTCAGGCAGAGGAAGGTTTACGGGTGCCTGTCTTGGCTGCAAAACGGCCTGAACGGTTCTCCGATTTCCAGGAGAGACGGGCCTTGAAGGAAGGAGCCTTCATGTCCTGTGAGGGCGCCTGTCAGGTCGCCCTACCGGAGCCATAGGTCTAAAAGGACCGAAAGGAGGTTGACTTCCGTCGGGAGTTGGCATTGCGAGACTTATTCTGGGGTAATAAGGAACTCTTACCACCAGTAGCCTCAATGATCATCTCATCCAGACGTTTACCAGTTGAGAACCTGTAAAAGGAAGTTCTGTTAGAGATTTCTTGGAAGCGGCATCGGAGTCCCAGGCCTTGAGCCACATGTAACGACGATGCGCCAATAGATTACCCGTGGCAAAGGCTGTCCAACGAGACGACTGCATGGAAGCAGAGCACAAAAAGTCCCCAGCAGTGGAGAGTTTAAGTGCCAAATCTGCCAGTTCCTCCATAGGGGATCCAGAGAGAATACCCTGTCAGAGTTGAGAAGCCCAGACAGAAAGGGCTTTTGATGCCCCAGCAGAAGCAAAATCAGGAAGTAAGGAAGAACCTGCTGCTTTCTATCCTTTTATCTGCCGGATCTCTAAAGGAAGCTGTGTCTGCCAAAGGTAGAGTAGTTGATTTTGATAGGCCGAAGACAGGTGGATCCACTGTTGGAGGAGATGTTGACCTTGCAAAAAGGTCCCTGGCAAAGGGAAATTGTGCTTGAACCTTTTTTGCACCCTGAAAAAACGCTTGTCACGGTGCTTCCAGTAAGGCGTCAAATTCAGCAGGAGAGCTGAAATCCTTAGGTGAGGGACACGAGAGGTGAAAGGAAACTTTTGGAGCTGTGTCGAAAGTTCCTAGGTCCTTTAGGTGAAAGGTGTCTCTAATGTCTGAGACAAAGTTATCTACCATGCGGACGTGTCGGTTCAGACCTCTGAGTCAGAGGCAGAACCTGAAGCCTCATCTTTCAAATCCCCAGAAGAGTGGGAGCAGGTAGAGGCAGCCTTGGATGAAGGCGAAATGGACATGGTACGCAGATCTGGAGACCTAGAACGGCAACCCTTAGAAGAGGGGTGGTGACGGGATGCTTGGGATGAGGGGCGATACGCGTGAGGGGAGCGCCTTGCTTCGAGACTCTGGAGACGAGCCAGAATACAAATCCCTAGGACGCTTCTTGAAAGTGCCTTAAATAAGGAGAAGGAGAGCTAGCCTTCCTGGAGGGCTGGCGTAAGGAAGCCTTCTCCAGTGCAGTCACCACGGAATGGGAGACCTGAGCCAATTCAGAAATAGACTGGGAGAAGACATCTACTCCGGAGGGAGAGCAGAGCCCACAACTTCAAGTGGAACGTCCTGGGAAGATATACCAGGAGGGCCTGGTGGGGAGGGGGGGCAGTGGTGCAGGCAGGACAAATAGGTTCAGCAGAACCACAAGGCAATTTAATTTTTGCAGCCTCTGCTGGGAGGGGCCCACTTTTCTTGTTGCCATAGTGTCAAGCCTCCTAGTGACAGCAGCATATACCCAAGGTCAGTGTCCCCCAATGGAGCCGATAGAGAAAGTAGATTTTTTTTATGCTTACCATAAAATCTTTCTCGGAGGATCCATTGGGGGACACAGAACTGTGGGTATATGCTCTTACTGCTAGGAGGTGCTAACACTAGGCATACAAAAAAAGTCGGCCCCTCCTGCCAGGATATACCCCGCCTACTGACCCTGAGCTAATCAGTCCCAAAGCAGTAGGAGGCATCCAACAGAAAAAGAAACCAGCAGGAGTCCAAGGGAACCAAACAAAAAAAGGAAAAATCGAGCCACCCCTTTGGACAAAACCAACGAAAGCTGTACACAAACCATGGGAGGGCGCTGTGTCCCCCAATGGATCCTCCAAAAAGAGATTTTACGGTAAGCATAAAAATGTCTACTTTTCTCGGTCGGAAACCATTGGGGGACACAGAACTGTGGGACGTACCAAAGCAGTCCCCGGGGTGGAGAGAAAAGTACTCACCTCAAAATCAGGCAGAGGACGAAGTCACTGTTGCCTGAAACATCTTGCGGCCCAAATTGGCATCAGCCGATACGAAGGTGTGCACCTGGTAGAATTTGGTGAGTGTGTGAAAGGACGACCAGGTGGCCGCCTTACAGACTTGCAGGGCCAAAGCCATATTGCGGAGAGCCCAAGAAGCCCCTACGGAATGCATGGAATGTGCTGTCACCCAAAAAGGTGGAACCTTGCCCTTGCGGTGGTATGATTCCGAAATGGCAGAGCGAATCCACCGAGAAATGGTCGCCTTAGAAGCCAGAAGACTCCCCTCAGGAATCACAAAAAAAGTCACCCTGACGAAAAGAGGAGGTGACCGAAAGGTAGTTCTGGACAACCTGAACCACATCCAATGGTGTGAAAGGAACGCTCCTTGGCACTGGAAGGGGATGGACAAAAGGAAGGAAGAACAATCTCTTCGTTCACATAAAAAGAGGAAACCACATTGGGCAAAAAAGGAGGTGGACAAAAAAACCACCTTGTCTCGATGAAGGATCAAAAGAGGGAAACGACAAGAAAGACGCCAACTCAGAGACCCTCCGAATAGAAGTGAAGGCGATGAGAATGGCGACTTTCCATTAAAGGATACGAAGAGAGGCATCCCCAAGGGGTTCGAACAGAGCCTCCCTCAAAGCTCCAAGTACCAGGTTGAGATCCCACGGAGGAGTGGGGGACCTGAAAGGTAGAGCCTTGT
Organism: Hyla sarda; assembly: GCF_029499605.1. Taxonomy (NCBI): domain Eukaryota; kingdom Metazoa; phylum Chordata; class Amphibia; order Anura; family Hylidae; genus Hyla; species Hyla sarda. The sequence continues at coordinate 268,505,941 of NC_079193.1, read as the reverse complement.
GGGCCACTACCTGCAGGAAGGTGGGGACATGGGAATTAGAGGCCAACTGTCGTTGGAAAAGAATAGAAAGAGCTGACACCTGACCCTTAAGGGAGCTGAGGGTCAAATGTTTATCCAGCCCCGATTGGAGAAAAGCAAGAAGGCACAGAAAATAAAACACCACCGGAGAAAAGGACTGCGCCTCACACCACCGAAAATAAGCTTTCTAGGTGCCCAAAGCATGGTACGAATTACCTCAAGGGAAAAAACGTGTGCCCTCAATACCGCGGTTTCAACCGCCACACCGTCAAATGCAGCGAGAGTAAATTGGGGTGGCAAAGAGGACCCTGAGAAAGAAGATCGGGGCGAAGTGGAAGATGCAGCGGCACGTCGTCAACCAGCCGGATTACGTCGTCTTACCACTCGCGTCTGGGCCAATCTGGAACCACCAGAACGGCAGGAACGCCCTCCGCCTTGAGTTTCCTCAGAACCCTGGGCAGGAGGGGAAGGGGTGGAAAGAGGTAAGGGAGACAGAAGGACGACCACGGAATGACCAGAGCTTCCACCGCCAAGGTCAGAGGGTCCCCCGACTTTGCCACAAAGAGGGGAACCCACCTGAATTGGCGAGACGCAAAGAGATCCACATCCGGGGTCCCCCAGAGATTGCAGATCTGTGTGAACACCTCCTGATGGAGAGACCATTCCCCTGCATCCGCCGAAGAGCGGCTGATAAAGTCTGCTTCCCAATTTTCCACACCTGGAATGCGGATCGCTGAGAGAGCAGGGACTCAAGCCTCGGCCCATAGGAGAATTTTAGAGCCTTCCTCCATCGCCGAACGACTTTGCGTACCGCCTTGGTGATTGATGTATGCGACCGCCATCGTATTGTCCGACTGAACACGGACTGGCCGACCCTGAAGGAGATTCTGCCAGTGGAGGAGGCAAAGAAAGATTGCCCAGAGCTCCAAAAAGTTGATGGGAAGGCGGGTTTCCAGAGGGGACCAGCGACCCAAAACACACCTCCCCAGCCCTGGAGACTCGCATCGGTAGTAACAATCTGCCAACGAAGAGGAAGAAAAGACTTCCCCAGAAGAAGGGGAGAATGGAGCCACCAAAGAAGGGACTGCCGTACCGCCAGAGACAAAAGAATCTGGCGATCCAGGGAAAACAGAGACTTTTCCCACCTGGCTAGTATGGCCAGTTGGAGGGGGCGACAATGAAACTGGGCGAAGGGGACTGCTTCCATGACAGCCACCATCAGGCCCAAGACCTCCATGCAGAAACAAATTGGAAACAGGGAGGGGCGTCGCAGGCGACGGACACCCAGCTGCAGAGAACGCCGTTTGTCTAAAAGAAGGACACAGGCTACAGCAGTGTCGAAAAGGAGACCCAGAAACATCAGGGACTGGGAAGGGGACAGATGCGACTTCTCCCAGTTGATCACCCAGCCGAAAGAGGACAGAGTGTGAAGCGTGAGCTGTAGACGGGGCCTTGATTAAGTGTTTGTCCAGGTAGGGGAGAACTGAAATCCCCTGGCTCTGAAGGATGGCAATTACTGCCGCCATGACCTTGGTGAAGATCCTGGGAGCCGTGGCTAGTCCAAAAAGGAGCGCCACAAACTGAAAATGGCCTTTCTGAACAGCGAAAGAAGGAATCGCTGATGAGCAGGGAAGATAGGGATGTGGAGATAGGCATCCCGAATGTCCACCGACGAAAGAAACTCGCCCTGGTCCATGGAGGCCACCACAGACTGGAGAGACTCAATTCGGAAAATGGCGAGACGAGATGCAGATGGCGATTGAGTAACTTGAGGTCCAGAATGGGGCGAACCGAGCCATCCTATTTGGGAACCACAAAGAGGTTCGAGTAGAACCCTGAAAAACGTTCTTCTGGTGGAACGGGCACTATCAGTCCCTGAGAGAGAGGAGTGAACGTAAAGCGGTCTGAAAAGCCGCTGCGAAAGAAGGCAACCGCGGAGGACGGGATCGGAAGAAACGGTTTTTGGGGATGGAAGCAAATTCTATCCGATAACCCCCTGAAATTACGTCTTGCACCCAAGAGTCCTGGACCTGAGCCAGCCAAATGTCCTGGAAGAGAGACTGGTGACCTCCCACCCGAGAAGAAGGCGCGGGTGGGGGCACCCATTCAGGAGGCGGTGGGCTTACAGGTACCAGATTTGGCCAGGAAACTGCTTCCCTTGGGGAGTGGGAACCTGTTAAGGCAACCCCAGACTGAGTTGAGGGAGACCTAGTGTGAGAGGACAGGGACCTCGAAGGATTACTTGGAGAACGGCCCCTGGAGCGGGTGCTCTGCATGTGAGCCGGAGAGGAAGAGCGAGACTGGTGAGAAGAGGGGCTACGCCGGGTGCGCTTGAAAGCGCAAAGGAAAAGAGGGTCAGGGGACACGGGGTACGATTCCCTGGGAGAATGCCGTAGAGAAGACCGCTCCAAAAAGTTGGAGGCCACTGATTTGGAGACCCTAGCCAATTCAGAGATCGACTGAGTAAGGGAAGATACCCACTCTGGAGGAGGGACAGGCCCCAAGCATTCCGACGGAACATCAGGAGCTACTGAAACAGACGGTGAAACCAGCTTGGAGGAGCAAGCGGAGTAGGAGGATTCAGTAGAACCCCCAGGGATTTTGGACTGTCAGTCCACACATGCATAGTAGGTGACCTGCATTACGTTATGCTGCTACAGACCAGGACAAGCAGGGAAAATAGGGGGAACTGGACCCAAGGTACGACCCCAAGGTGCTGGCCGTTGGCAGGAAGGGGTTAATGGTGCATTTGTATTTTATGTCCCGTGCCCCTTAGCCACATATGGGGGAACAGGTAGCGCCATGCTCCTGAACCTCCACCTGAGAACAGAAAAAAAAAAAGGATAAAAGAACCTGAAACGGCTTTAACTGTAAAAAAAAAAAAAAAAAAAAAATGAAGACCAGGTCTGGAGAACAGACCTGTGTCTTGCCTCCTAGGACACTAAGCTAAAATTGATTAGCTCAGGGTCAGTAGGCGGGGTATATACTGCCAGGAGGGGTCGACTTTTTTTGTATGCCTAGTGTCAGCGTCTCCTAGCGGCAAGAGCATATACCCACGGTTCTGTGTCCCCCCCAATGGATCCTTCGAGAAAGAGATTTTATGGTAAGCATAAAAAATCTACTTTCTCTATCGGTTCCATTTGTGGACAGAGACCTTGGGTATATGCTGCTGTCACTAGGAGGCGCTGACACTACGGCAACAATGGTTTCAGACCGAGAAATTTGCCTTGGTCATTAAGGTCAAAACAGGCCATTGAGTTAAGGGGTTTTAAGGACCAGGCTATTTTTTGCAAATCTGACTTGTGTCACTTTATTAATAACTCTGAGATGCTTTTACTTATTCTAATTCTGACATTGTTATTTCGTGACATATTCTACTTCACGATAGTGGTAAATTTTCATTGATACAGTGGTCCCTCAACAAACGATGGTAAACCATTCCAAATGAATCGTTTGTTGAAACCATCGTATGTTGAGGGATCCGTGCAATGTAAAGTATAGGAGGTAATACTCACGTGTCCCTGCCACTGCGGACCCATCACCGCTGCCCTGGATGTCGCCCTCCATTGCTGTCACCGCATCCCCGGGGTGTCCGCGTCACTCCGGAACGTCTCTGCTGCCCAGGATCCTCGCTCTCAGTCGTCGTCATCACGTCGCTACGCACACTGCTCCTATTGGATGACGGGACGGTTTGTGCGACGGCGTGATGACGTTGAAAGAGAGCGCTGGCGTAGCAGGGGACCCCGAAGAGGATGCCCCGGAGCCCCGAGGACATGTAAGTGATCGTCGGGGCACTGTAAACGGCTATCCGGCAGCAGCTGAAGCAGTCTGCGCTGCCGGATAGCCGTTTATGCGATGGCCCCGACATACAAAAGCATCGTATGTTGATGCTACCTTCAACATGCGATGGCCTCAGAGGCCATCGTATCTTGAAATGATCATATGTCGGGGCCATCGTAGGTCGGGGGTCACTGTACTTGCCTCATTTCTTTTAGAAAAATATCCAAATTTCATGAAAAATTGGAAAATGTAGAATTTTTTGAATTTTAAAACACTCTGCTTGTAAGAAAAAAATGGACATGCCAAATTATGTATAGACGTTTCCATCAAAAAGTTGACATGTTTTTACTTTTTGAAGACATTAGAGAGCTTCAAAGTTTAGCAGCAATTTTCCAAGAAAATTTTGAGGGTCGTTATGTTAGATATCCCCCATAATTGATCCAATTCTGAAAACTGCACCCCTCAACGTGGAGGAGAAAACTCGATTTTTTACACTAACATGTTCTTGTAGCCCCATTTATTTTTTTTCATTTTTACAAGTAGTAAAAGGAGAAAAAATCCCCCCACCCCCCCACCCCCCAAAAAAAAGAATTCGTAACCCAATTATTTTTAAGTAAGGAAATGCCTCATTTTAAAGTGATCTGTGTGGCTCAAAAAAAAAAAAAAAGCAACAATAGGCTTTTGCAGACTGAATTTTGCCGAAATGTTTTTTGTGGGGCATGTTGCATTTAGAAAGCTCCTATTGTGCCAGAAAACCCACATGGCACACTATTTTGGAAACTACACCCCTCTAGGAATGTAACAAGGGGTACAATGAATATTTACACATCACAGATGTTTGGAACAGTGGGCCGTGAAAATGAAAAATTGGCCTTTTTTCACTGAAATGCTGGTGTTGCCCCAAATTTTTTGTTTTCACAAGGGACAATAGGAGAAAATGCCCCCCCCCCCCAAATTTGTGGATGTAACATGCTGTGCGGGTGCACAACAGGGCTCAGGAGTGAGAGTGCACCGAACACATTTAAGGCCTAAGGTGGTGATTTGCACTGCAATAGCAGAGGTTCTGACATAAAATAGAAAAAAATAAACTTAGGCAAGTGACCTTAATTTTGAAACTACACCACTCAAGTAATGTAACAAGGGGTAGAGTGAGTATTTACACCTAACAGGTGTTTGGAAAAGTGGGCTATAAAAATGAAAAATATTATTTTGGTTTTAATTTTCACAAGAGGTAATGGGAGAAATTGGGTTACAAATTTTTGAGGGCTTTTTCTCAAAATACATTCACATATGGGTTAACTTGCTGTGTGGGCACACAACAGGGCTCGAGTCAGAGCTATGTTCACATTTGAGGCCTATGACATAACAGTGACCTCATTACAGAAAGTACCCCCACACTGAGGAATGTGTATAGGGGTGAAGTGGACATTTGGAATAAACTGGTGTTCCCTAAATTTATTTTCCAGGAATGGATAAAGTGTAGTTTTGGAAAAATGAAAATTGCAATTTTCCTACTGATATGCCAATTATGTACCCAGAATGATGACACACAGCATTGCAAAAAGATAAAAATTTGCCCGTCCCAAACATGGTCATGCTGCATTATCAGCGTAATGCAGGCATTTCTGTATGGCCTCAAAATGTCTCCATGTCATGGCCATACTGTAGAGTGGGGTCTGGTAGAGGACGTCCCGATCCAGTATTGCCTGACACTAGGTTTTTTGACTAGGCCCATGTGCAGCACAAGGCCCCAAAGCATCCTCATCTCTGCTGCACTGACAGGGGTCAATCTACTGGGCCTAGCCAAAAGGGACTCAGGGTTCTAGGAGACAAACTGTTGACTGCCACACCATCAGATTGACAAATTAGTCACTGAAAAAAAAAAACTGTAAAAAGTCAATTTTAGTGTATCCGACAATGTCAATCTGGAGTCGCCAACAAACTAAGGAATCACAGGTTGATAGTTCTCTGGGGCACTCCAGACAAGTTCACCAGTAGGGGGCACAGGTAAACTTGTCCAGGAGGGGGGTGTAGTACGGCACCAGGGTCGCTTGTACTAGTATGGGGCACTGGGTCACTCTAATGGGGGGTTTGTGGCGGTGCCACCTTCTGGGGGAGCTCATCATCACTAGATAATGAGGAGGACGAGGAAGACAACAGGATCCGGTGTCTAAGAGCATCATAGCATATGTCTCCTCCACCTAAAATACCCGGCGGGCCATTTCATTTTTTTCTACAGGGGTGTGTGTGTGCGCACTATTTAACAGTGTGTGCTCGCTAAAACACACACCAGTAACAAAAAAAAAAGGGCTGCACCCCCAAAAAAGTTAGAGGCAGACTGCAGTACCCTAAAGTAGGGACCAGGTCACGCAGCTAAAAGGTGCTGCGGACCCTCAGACACCTACCGTAGGGGTAGCTGCCAAAATGTTTTTAAATTTTTTTTTAAAGCGCTACCTTTCCCTGCCTTACCTAAATCTGTCCCTATATTAACATGAGGGATGGCACAGGGTGGGGGTCTTCTCCACACAGGCCCCGCTCTGTGTGGGCGGGCACGGGTGATTAACCCTCCCACTGCCAGCTGTTACTGGTTGGATGGTTCGGGGGTCTCAGGACTCCCCTAGGTATTGTCACAGGATCGCTGCTGAACGTTTCAACAGGCATCCCGTTTGGATCACCGCCCAGTGCACAGCAGTGACCGGAAAATCGGAGGGCATACAGGTACGCCCTCCTTAAGTACCAGGATGCAGGAGTGTACCTGTATGCCCTTCGTCCTAGAAGAGTTAAACAGGTGTCAAAGGACCCCCATTGTGATCAGTAGAGGTCTCAGCATTTGGACCCACACTGCTTATAAACTCACCACTTATACTCTAATTATTGAGTAAGCCATGCTGTGGGCGGGAGATATGTTGTTATGTAACAGAGTTTCCCTTTAAGGCTCCATGCAGCACCATCATTTTTGTTCCTGTGAAAATTGTAAAATTATTACACAGGTGTTGGCACCTTGCTAATCAGACAATGGTAATCTGTCTGTTAAGAAAACCCCTTTAACATTTATGCAACACAGTAAATACAACATTTAAAAATGCAGAACTGATGTTTTTTCCTCCCCCCCCCCAAAAAAAAGGTAAAAAATAAAACAAACCACTGAAAATAGTACCATTGAAATGGTTTCACTGAAAACTGCAATGGCTCTCTGAATGAGGCAATGCGAAAAAGTCCCTATGGTCCTTAAGGCCAAAATAGGATCAAGACCTTAAGGATTTAACCCCTTAAGGACCCAGCCCAAATATACCTTAAGGACCTGGCCATTTTTTGAACATATGACCACTGTCACTTCAAGCATTAATAACTCTGGGATGCTTTTACCTTTCATTCTGATTCCGAGATTGTTTTTTTGTGACATATTCTACTTTATGTTAGTGGTAAAATTTTGTCGAAACTTGTATCATTTCTTGGTGAAAAATTCCAAAATTTGATGAAAAAAATTGAAAATGTTGCATTTGTTTTTAACTTTGAAGCTCTCTGCTTAAAAGGAAAATGGATATTCCAAATAAATTATACATTGATTCACATATACAATATGTCTACTTTATGACTGCATCATAAAGTTTACATGTTTTAACTTTTGGAAGACATCAGAGGGCTTCAAAGTTCAGCAGCAATTTTCCAATTTTTCACAAAATTTTCAAAATCTGAATTTTTCAGGGACCAGTTCAGTTTTGAAGTGGATTTGAAGGGCCTTCATATTAGAAATACCCCACAAATGACCCAATTATAAAAACTGCACCACTCAAAGTATCCAAAATTACATTCAGTAAGTGTGTTAACCCTAGGTGTTTCAAAGGAATAGCAGCAAAGTGAAGGAGAAAATTCAAAATCTTCATTTTTTACACTTGCATGTTCTTGTGGACCCAGTTTTTGAATTTTTACAAGTGGTAATAGGAGAAAAAGACCCCAAAATTTGTAACCCAATTTCTATCGAGTAAGGAAACACCTCATATGTGTATGTCAAGTGTTCGGCGGGCGCAGTAGAGGGCTCAGAAGGGAAGGAGCAACAATGGGATTTTGGAGAGTGAGTTTTTCTGAAATGGTTTTTGGGGGGCATGTCACATTTAGAAAGCCCCTATGGTGCCAGAACAGCAGAAAACCCCACATGGCATACCATTTTGGAAACTGCACCCCTCAAGGCACGTAACAAGGGGTCCAGTTAGCCTTAACACCCCACAGGTGTTTGACAACTTTTCGTTAAAATCGGATGTGTAAAAGGAAAAAAAAAAATTTGTTTTCACTAAAGGGCAGTTTTCCCCCCAAAATTTACCATTTTTAGAAAGGGTAATGGGAGAAATTGCCCCACCAAATTTTTAACCCCATCTCTTCTGAGTATGGAAATACCCCATGTTAGGACGTAAAATGCTCTGCTGGTGAACTACAATGCTCAGAAGAGAAGGAGTCACATTTGGCTTTTTGAATGCAACTTTTGCTGAAATGTTTTTTGGGGGGCATGTCGCATTTAGGAAGCCCCTGTGGTGCCAGAACAGCAAAATATACCCACATAGCATACTATTTTGGAAACTACACCCCTCAAGGAACGTAACAAGGGGTCCACTGAGCCTTAACACCCCACATTCGATAAATTTGGATGTGTAAATGAAAAAATATATTTTTTACTGAAATGCAGTTTTTTCCTACATTTTACATTTTTACAAGGGGTAAGAGGAGAAAATGACCCCCAAAATTTGTAACCCCATTTCTTCTGAGTATGGAAATACCCCATGTGTGGACGTCAAGTGCTCTGCTGGCGAACTACAATGTTCAGAAGAGGAGGAGCGCCATTGAGCTTTTGGAAAGAGAATTCGTTTGGAATGGAAGTCAGGGGCCATGTGCATTAACAAAGCCCCCCGTGGTGCCAGAACAGTGAACCCCCCCCACATGTGACCCCATTTTGGAAACTACACCCCTCACAGAAATTAATAAGGGGTGCAGTGAGTATTTACACCCCACTGGCGTTTGACAGATCTTTGGAACAGTGGGCTGTGCAAATGAAAAATGTTATTTTTCATTTTTACGGACCACTGTTCCAAAAATCTGTCAGACACCTGTGGGGCGTAAATTCTCACTGTACCCCTTATTACATTACATGAGGGGTGTAGTTTCCAAAATGGGGTCACGTGTCGGGGGTCCATTGTTCTGGCACTATGGGGGCTTTGTAAACACACGTGGCCTTGAATTCTGGACAAATTTTCTCTTCAAAATCCCAATGGTGCTCCTTCTCTTCTGAGCATTGTAGTTCGCCCGCAGAGCACTTTACATTCACATATAGGGTATGTTCTGACTCAGAAGAGATGGGGTTAAAAATTTTGGGGGGCTTTTTTCCTATTTTCCCTTGTGAAAAATTTAGGGTAACACCAGGATTTTAGTAAAAAATATTTTTTTTTCATTTTCCCATCCAACTTTAATGAAAATTTGTCAAACACCTGTGGGGTTTTAAGGCTCACTATACCCCGTCACGTTCCGTGAGGGGTGTAGTTTCCAAAATGGGGTCACATGTGGGTATTTTTTTTTTTTGCGTTTATGTCAGAACTGCTGTAAAATCAGCCACCCCTGTGCAAATCACCAATTTAGGCCTCAAATGTACATGGTGCGCTCTGATTTCTGAGCTTTGTTGTGCATCCGCAGAGCATTTTACGCTTACATATGGGGTATTTCCATACTCAGGAGAAATTGCGTTACAAATTTTGGGCGTCTTTTTTTCCTTTTACCGCTTGTGAAAATAAAAAGTATGGGGCAACACCAGCATGTAGTGTAAAATTTTTACACTAACAGGCTGGTGTAGCCCCCAACTTTTCCTTTTCATAAGGGGTAAAAGGAGAAAAAGCCCACTAAATTTGTAGTGTAATTTCTCCCGAGTACAGAAATACCCCATATGTGTCCCTAAACGGTTTCCTTGAAATATGACAGGGCTCCGAAGTGAGAGAGCACCATGCACATTTGAGGACTAAATTAGGGATTGCATAGGGGTGGACATAGGGGTATTCTACACCAGTGATTCCCAAACAGGGTGCCTCCAGCTGTTGTTAAACTCCCAGCATGCTTGGACAGTCAGTGGCTGTCCAGAAATGCTGGGAGTTATTGTTTTGCAACAGCTGGAGGCTCTGTTTTGGGAACACTGCCGTACAAGACGTTTTTAATTTTTATTGGGGGGGGGGGGGGGGACAGTGTAAGGGGTGTATATGTTGTGTTTTACCCTTTATTATGTGTTAGTGTAGCGTAGTGTTTTTAGGGTACTTTCGCACTGTCGGGTTACGGTGAGTTTCCCGCTAGAAGTTTGCGCTAAGGCGAAAAATTTGCCGCAGCCCAAACTTGAAGCAGGAAATTTACTGTAAACCTGTCCGTGTGAATGTAACCTGTACATTTACATGGGGGGGGGGCAAACCTCCAGCTGTTTCAAAACTACAACTCCCAGCATTACTGACAGACCGTACATGCTGGCAGTTGTACTTTTGCAACAGCTGGAGGCACACTGGTTGGAAAACCTTCAGTTAGGTTCTGTTACCTAACTCAGTATTTTCCAACCAGTGTGCCTTTAGCTGCTGCAAAACTACAACTCCCAGTATGTACTGATCACCGAAGGGCATGCTGGGAGATGTAGTTATGCAACAGCTGGAGGTACCCAACTACAACTCCCAGCATGTCGAGACAGCTGTTTGCTGTCTGGGCATGCTTGGATTTGCAGTTTTGCAACATCTGGAGGGCTACAGTTTTTAGACCAGTGCACAGTGATCTCCAAACTGTGGACCTCCAGATGTTGCAAAACTACAATTCCCAGCATGCCCAGACAGCAAACAGCTATGTGGGCATGCTGGGAGTTGTAGTTTTGCAACATCTGGAGGGCTAGAGTTTAGAGACCACAGTCTCAGACTGTAGCCCTCCAGATCAACTTACCGGCTTCCGTAGGATCCCGGGAGCCATCCTCTTCTAACACATGTCACGCCGCCCGCCGATCACCGTCACCGCTGCCTCCGGATCGGTAAGTGGATGTCGGCACCTGGTCCCCTTCAGTTCCCCGTTCTACCCCACCTATTGTGGGTGGGCAGGACGGGGAAAACGAAAGTTAACCCCCCCCGTCCCCGATCTGCTATTGGTCGTCGCCTCTGACGATCAATAGCAGACCAATAGCAGGGACAGGAGGGGTGGCACCCCTGCCACCTCACTCCTATGCCTTCAGGGGGATCGCGGGTGTCTTAGACAACCGCGATCCCCCTTATATTCCAGGGCACCATAGACCCATATGACCCGGAATCGGCGCCAATTGCAAGTGTGAATTCACTTCAGATTTGCGCCGATCGCTGACGGGGGGGGTCTGATGACCCCCCTGGGCATTTGCGCGGGGTGCCTGCTGATTGATATCAGTAGTCACCCCGGTCCGGTCTGGTACGGATATGCCCTGGGTCCTTAAGTACCAGGACGTCAAGGCGTATACGCCCTAGGTCCTTAAGTGGTTAAACCCAAAGAGCAGCATTAAAAACTGATATGTGCAATCAAATGATATTGTGTAAACATTAACCTGCGGGGGTCCAGTCAAGAGTAGGCGACGTGGATGAACAGTCCTTGTTCCTGTGGGTTCACTTGAGTTCACAAAATCAGCATGGTGCTGTCTGGCTGTTGTCCACTGTCTGTAGTAAAGTGACTGTTCTTCACTGCTCAAGTCTTTAGAAAGGATAGGTCTTAATGATCTTGACCAGCTCACATCAGCATGGGGCAAGAGAGAAATTGTAGAGGGAGATTGTCCATTTTTATGAGAAGCCAAGAGGTTATAAGTAGCCCTGGAAAGAACCACAATACGGGGTAAAGCCAAGTTCAACGTCCTATTGTTAACAAAATGGTGACTCCACTGGTAAGCTTTTGACGAGGAGCATGAGGAAAGTTTTGATGTTGTACTGCTAGCCATTTGTGTCCCAAGCGAGTCACATTCTGGTTTACAATCACTGGCAGTAGAATTTGGGTAAGTGCCTTCGTCCACCGAGTTTGCCACATTGTGAAAATCCAGGTTTGTTGGCTGTCTCTGAGTTTCTTCAGCTGCACTAGAGGAACTAACTCCATTCTCAGCAATAGAACCTGCATTAAACAAAAAGTTCAGAAGGTTTCAGAATACCACCTACTGAAAGCAAGGTATTCTCAAAACTACAGTTACAGGGCACTGTTCAAGAATTTACAAAAATTACCTTAAAAAAAACAATATAATAAAACTACTATATAATGATGTCCATTTAGTATATACAAAAAAATATATATATAATCTAACCTGAAGTTCCTGTGACTTCACTGCCATTACTCTGAGGTCTGTCTAGATCTATAAACAGCTCATCTGAGTCATTCTCAATGGAGTTAGCTTTATCAATGTCCTTATCACTTAAATCTAGGACAGTTGTGGGCTCTCTGATGAATTCTTTGGAAACAAAGCAACAGGCCAGGCCAACTTCCTGTTCCAAAGCCGTTCGGGTTAAAAAACTGGAGTCAATCAGGCGAAGATCACAATATTTCAGAGATCTGAAGAACAAAATTAACAGCATGAAACTAAACAAACAAACAGTTGTAAACTATGAATAAAAATAACACAAATGACCTACCTTGGGAAATTTTCTCCAAGGGGATCCTTGCCAGTGAGAATCAAGATACAAGGTAGGCCTTCAAGATCCTTATATGTTCTAGGAACCCAGTCTTCTTGATCACATCCCCTCCAGACCTTACAACAAAACACGGATAGTGTAAGTGAACTATTGTAAAAAAACTAAAAATTATGCTAGATTTTAAAGGCTATAGACCCCTTTTTTATTTTTTTATTCTTGCTTTGTATTTATTATGGAGCAAAAACACTTTTTCAGGGATCTTTTCTAATAACAGAAGTTATATAACACAAGCTAAATATATGTTTTAATAACATCAAAAACTATCATCTAAATAGGCTTTTTTATCAGTTGCTCTCCTGTCCTGACCCAACTTCTAAGCTGATTAAAGACCAGATCAATCAAAAGGGGATATTGATGTGGTGATGAAGTTCCTTCAGGAGAGAAAAGAAAGGCAGATAAGAAGCCCCTCAGAGTGCTGCTTCTGTAATGGGCTGATAACAGAAGCTGTAGAGCACAAAATTAACATTTGTTTTAATAAAGACCTATAGAGAAAATCTTTTTTTTATACCACCATACAAAGCAAGAATAAATAAAGATTTTTAAAAAAGGGTCCATATATGTTAATGCTGAAGACTAAACTTAAACTTGCAGAGAGGCTTCATTAGAACTGTAATCTATCCCGTATTTTGTTCAGTGAGAAGACACATTAAAAAGACTTAACCCCCTCCCAACCCATGACGTACATGTACGTCATGGGTTGGGTGGGCAGAAATGAGGGGGCCAGCGTCATGACCGGACATCTGCTGGTAATGACGAACATCGAAGATCGCTCTGATGTCCGTCATTTAACTGGTTAAATACTGTGATCTATACAGATCACAGCATTTGAACATTAAATGCCGCTAATCCCTGGTGTCTAGTGGTCCCTGGTGTCTAATAGCTCTGTTATTGATCAGGGCTCCCATTGGCAGCCCTTAGCAATAGAACACCGATTTAATAAATCAATGTAACACAATAGACAATGATCTATTTAAGCCATAAAAAAGTGTATAACAAAAAAAAGTAAAAAAAAGGTTTAACCCCTTCACGACGAGCGACGTACATATACGGCGCCACGAAGTGTCACTTGGCGCGCGGCGACGTACATGTACGCCGTGGGGTTCTGGGAGCGCCGCTACACTGTTTCGGTGATCGGGCCGGGATGACTGCTGTTATCTAACAGCAGGCATTCCGGCACATCGCCGAGGGGGGTCCTGAGACCCCCCCATGACCGCGATGGGCGCAAATCGCAGGTCAATCCAGACCTGCGATCTGCGCGATTCCGGGTCATACGGGTCACTGGTGACCCAGAAAATAAGAGGGATCGGGGGTGTCCGAGACACCCTCTATCCCCCTGAAGGGATAGGAGTTTGGTGGCAGGGGTGCCACCCCTCCTATCCCTGCTATTGGTCGGCCAAGCGACCGACCGATAGCAGACCGGGGGAGGGAGGGTTAAAGTTCTGTTCCCCCGCTTTGCCCACCTATCTGTGTCAGGGCAAAACAGGGAAACTGTTCAGGGACCGGCACCGAAGGTCCCTTACCTGGATCCCGGAGCGCGATCCTCCATGCGGGGATCCCCCAAATGCGACGGCGGCGGCAATTCTTCCGGGTCCTGCTAGGTGAGTTGTTGCCTAGCAACATCCGGAGGGCCACAGTTTACAATGGTCTCTAAACCGTGGCCCTCCAGATGTTGCAAAACTACAACTCCCAGCATGTCCAGATAGCTGTTTGCTGTGTGGGCATGCTGGGACTTGTAGTTTTGCAATATTTAGAGGGGTTCAGGTTGTAGATCACTAAGTGGTCTAAAACAGTAGCCCTCCAGATGTTGCAAAACTACTACTCAGCATGCCCAGACAGCAGTTTGCTGTCTGGGCATGCTGCGAGTTGTAGTTTTGCAACATCTGGAGGGCCACAGTTTTGAGACCACTGGACAGTGATTTACAACCTGAACCCCTCTTATTCTTGCAAAACTACAACTCCCAGCATTCAGGAACAGCATAAGGCTGTCTTGGCATGCTGGGAGTTGTACTTGCGTGCCTCCAGCCGTTGCATAACTACATCTCCCAGCATGCCCTTCCGCAATCAGTACATGCTGGGAGTTGTAGTTTTGCAACAGCTGGAGGCACACTGGTTGGAAAATACCGAGTTAGATCATAGAACCTAACTCAAGGTTTTCCAACCAGTGTGCCTCCAGCTGTTGCAAAACTACAACTCCCAGCATGCATGGTCTGTCAGTGTATGCTGGGAGTTGTAGTTTTGACCCCCCTCCCATGTGAATGTACATGCTACATTCACACTGGTGGCAGATTACAATGAGTTTCCCGCTTCAAGTTTGAGCTGCGGCAAATTTTCCGTCGCAGCTCAAACTCCTAACGGGAGACTCCGTGTAATCTTCCTCCAGTGTGAATGTAACCTAAAAACACTACACTAACATAAAATAAAGAGTAAAACACTACATATACACACGTACACTGCCCCCACTACCACCCCCCTTCCCCAATAAAAATTAAAAACGTATTGTACGGCAGTGTTTCTAAGATGGAGCCTCCAGCTGTTGCATAACAAGAACTCCCAGCATTTCTGGACAGCAATTGACTGTCCAAGCATGCTGGGAGTTTTACAACAGCTGGAGGCACCCTGTTTGGGAATCACTGGCATAGAATACCCCTATGTCCACCCCTATGCAAGTCCCTCAAATGCGCATGGCGCTCTCACTTTGGAGCCCTGTTGTATTTCAAGGCAACAGTATAGGGTCACATATGGGGTATCGCCGTATTCGGGAGAAATTGCCAAACTAATTTTGGGGGTCTTTTTCTCCTTTTACCCCTTATGAAAAGGAACAGTTGGGGTCTACACCAGTATGTTAGTGTAAAACAATAAACATTTTTACACTAACATGCTGGTGTTGCCCTATACTTTTCATTTTCACAAGAGGTAAAAGGGAAAAACACCCCCAAAATTTGTAACGTAATTTCTCCCGAGTACGGAGATACCCCATATGTGGGCGCAAGTGCTCAACAAGGCCCAGAAGGGAGAGTGCACCATGTACATTTGAGGTGATTTGCACAGGGGTGGCTGATTGTTACAGCGGTTCTGACAAAAGCAAAAAAAAAACACACCCACATGTGACCCCATTTTGGAAACCACACCCCTCACAGAATGTAATGAGGGGTGCAGTGAGAATTTACACCCCACAGGTGTCTGACGGATCTTTGGAACAGTGGTCCGTGAAAATGAAAAATTTTGCACAGAGTAAATGCTCACTGTATCCCTCATTACATTCTGTTAGGGGTCTAGTTTCCAAAATGGTATGCCATGTGGTTTTTTTTCCCCTGTCCTGGCACCATAGGGGCTTCCTAAATGCGACATGCCCCCCGAGCAAAATTTGCTCTCAAAAAGCCAAATATGACGCCTTCTCTTCTGAGCATTGTAGTTCGCCCGCAGTGCACTTCAGGTCCACTTATGGGGTTACAAATGTTGGGGGATCTTTTCTGCTATTAACCATTGCAAAAATGTGAAATTTGGGGGGAAACCCACATTTTAGTGAAAAAAATTATATTTTTTTTACATTTGCAAAAGTCGTGAAACACCTGGGGGGTATTAAGGCTCACTTTATCCCTTGTTACGTTTCTAAAGGGGTCTAGTTTCCAAAATGGTATGCCATGTATTTTTTTTTTTTGCTGTCCTGGCACCATAGGGGCTTCCTAAATGTGAAACCATTTCAGAAAAACGTACTCTCCAAAATCTCCTTGTCGCTCCTTCCTTTCTGAGCCCTCTACTGCGCCCGCCGAACACTTTACATAGACAGAGAGAAATTGGGCTACAAATACAAGTATAAATGCTCTCCTTTTACCCCCTTGTAAAAATGCAAAAATTGTGTCTACAAGAACATGCGAGTGTAAAAAATGAAGATTTAGAATTTTCTCCTTCACTTTGCTGCTTTTCCTGTGAAACACCTAAAGGGTTAAAACACTGACTGAATGTCATTTTGAATACTTTGGGGGGGGGGGGGGGGTGCAGTTTTTATAATGGGGTCATTTATGAGGTATTTCTAATATGAAGACCCTTCAAATCCACTTCAAACCTGAACTGGTCCCTGAAAAATAGTGAGTTTGAAAACTTTGTGAAAAATTGCTGCTGAACTTTGAAGCCCTCTGGTGTCTTCCAAATGTAAAAACTTGAAAATTTTATGATGCAAACATAAAGTAGACATATTGTATATAAGAATCCAAAAAAAAATAATTCTTTGGAATATCCATTTTCCTTACAAGCAGTGCGCTTCAAAGTTAGAAAAATGCAAAATTTTAAATGTTTTCATCAAATTTGGGGATTTTTCACCAAGAAAGGATGCAAGTTACCACAAAAATTTACCACTATGTTAAAGTAGAATATGTCACGAAAAAACAATCTCAGAATCAGAATGATAACTAAAAGCATTCCAGAGTTATTAATGTTTAAAGTGACAGTGGTCAGATTTGCAAAAAAGGACTTCGTCCTAGAGGTGAAAATGGGCTCCGTCCTTAAAGGGTAGCTCCCACCATCCTATTTTTTTTTCTCTGTCCCTGCCTATTGCCAATCTATATCTAACCCCCTCCCTGCTTTAAATTTAAATTTTTACTATATTATAAATAACTTTTTTCTGCCTGGTAGTGTGCTCACTACCAGACAGACTTCCCCAGCAGGCACCACATCACTGATGCCTGCTGGGGGGGGACTTCCGCCCTTAGTTCATCTACACAGGGTGCCTCCAGCTGTTTCACCACTACAACTCCCAGCTTGCCCTGGCATCTATTGGATGTCAGGGCATGCTGGGAGTTGTAGTATTGAAACAGCTGGAGGCACCCTGTGTAGATAAACTATTAGCGGCGGCGCTACGGCGCTAGCCCGTTCCCTCCGTTCCCCTCCCCCGCGCCATACCCAGTTACCTAACTCACAAACTCCCCCCGCCCCCCCCCCCCCCCCCCCGCATACCCCGTTCCCTCCATCACAAACCCCCCTCCCTACCCTGTACCCTCATTACACTTACTGCAGAGTCCGGCAGCGGGCGTGCAGGAGCAGCGGCGGCGAAGAGGCAGCGGCGATGTGCGGGAGCCAGCCAGTGGCCGGGGAGCCAATGCGCTCGCTCCCGTCTGTCTGATTGACAGGCAGGGAGCGAGTGCAGCCAAACTGAATAAGGACTGATTGTCAGGCCAAAATCAGTCCTTTTTTAGGCTTGACATCGCGCCAGGCTGCAGCCGGCCACTAGGAGGGAGACCCCTAGTGGCCGATTTTCAAATGTAAATGAAACCATTTTAATAAAAAAAATAATAATAAAAGTATATTAGAGATATGTTATAGTACATAAGTACTACAACATATCAAAAAATAAAGTTGGTGACAGTGCCCATTTAAGGGGTTAAAATATTTAAAAAAAATTCCTCCCCTAATAAAAATTCTAATCGCCCCCCTTTTCCCCATTTTTTAAATAAAACACTGTACAAACAAAAAAAAAAACACATATTTGGCATCATCGCATGCGTAATTGTCCTAACTATTAAATTATTAGTTTTCTGATCCTGCACAGTAAATGAGGTAAACAAGAAAATTCCAAACGCCAAATTTGCTGATTTTTGGTTACATTAAATCCCCAAAAATTTTTTTTTATAAAAAGTGATCAAAAAGCCAGAACTACACAAAAGTGGTACAATTAAAAACTAAAGCTCATGGCGCAAAAAAGGAACCCCTAACAGTTCAATAGTGTAATAATAAAAAGGTTATAGGGGTAAGAACATTGTAATGAACAAAGTTATTTTTTTTTTCCTACGTTTACATTTTTTTTTAAATCCTAAAACAAAACAAAAATTATTAAAATTTGATATAATTGGAATCGTACTGACCCATAGAAAAAAGATGGCATGTCAGATTTACCGTATTTTGAACTGCAAAAAAATTATTGCCATACAAAATTCCATTTTCCATATTTTTTTCAATTTTGCCTCAAATATAATTTTTTTCTGGCTTTGTAATAAATTGGATTAAAAAAAAAATAATTAAGCCCTAATACAACTTTGGTCAGTCGAAAAAATAAGATATGGGTCTTAGAAGGTAAGGAGGAAAAAAATTTGAGTCAGAAAAAAAAATTAGCTTGGTCATGAAACGGTTAAACGTGTCAGGAATTTCAAAGTAGCCGAAAAGTCTTTAACTTTGATGCAGATATATTGCTGATGGAATATGTCAGATCTAAACATAAACATACAATGATTCTTTTTTAAATGATTGATCTCTGCATTAAAGGGGTATTCCAGGAAAAAACGTTTTTTATATATATATCAACTGGCTCCAGAAAGTTAAACAGATTTGTAAATTACTTCTATTAAAAAATCTTAATCCGCTGCCACAACTGGATTGTGGCCTTGCTAAGGAAGTAAGCTGTAGATCTGATATATATTAAGCCTCGCTCAACGAACCCTGTTGTAATTATGAGCATCTTGTATAACAATTGATCGGTATTTCCTTATGCTGTGTTATTTTTGATAATTCTATTGTTCATATTTTTCAAAATGTAACAGTCTTTTGAAAAGCAAAAATCTTAAAGGACAACTGCAGCTGCATTACACTTATCCCCTATCCACAGGATAGGGGATAAGTGTTTGATTGCGGGGGTCCGACCGCTGGGACCCCCCCCTCCCCAATCTCCCTAACGGGGCGCCACCATAAGCGCTCATGGTGAGCGCTACGGCACGTAGTGTCGACCTAGAGGTCGACGGTGACGCCCCATCTCCTCCCCGTCCCCATACAGTTCTATGGGGGATGCGGGGAGGCACGAATGCTGCCTCCCCACCTCCCCCATAGAGATGTATGAAGGAGGCGTGCCAGCCGCAACGTCATGCTGCGGCTGGCACGCCCCCTGCACGGGACAGCCGCGGCCCCGTATAGGAGATCGCCGGGGGCCCCAGCGTTTGGACCCCCCGCGATCAAACACTTATCCCCTATCTTGAGGATAGGGGATAAGTGTTTGTAATGCTGCAGATGTCCTTTAATCCTCTCAGTACTTATGAGCTTCTGAAGTTAAGGTTGTTCTTTTACGTCTAAGTGCTCTCTGATGACACCTGTCTCGGGAAACACCCAGTTTAGAAGAGGTTTGTTATGGGGATTTGAGTCTAAACTGGGCATTTCCCGAGACAGGTGTCATCAGAGAGCATTTAGACAGAAAAGTACAACCTTCACTTCAGAAGCTCATAAGTACTGAAAGGATTAAGATTTTTTAATAGAAGTAATTTACAAATCTGTTTAACTTTCTGAAGCCAGTTGATATATAAAAAAAAAAAGTTTTTTTCCTGGATAACCCCTTTAACTTTAATTGTGGCCAAAATCTAGCCACATTAGTTTCAGAGTTTTCTTAAAAGTTTCCTTACCTTTAACCTGGAAACAAAGTGCTTAGCAAGACACAGTTCGGAAGCAGGATTACCGAGCAACACTTCAAAACGATATTGAAGTCCTAGTTTATCTCTCACTTCCTGCAGTCTTTCCTTTGCCAACATTGCCAGCTGTACTGAAGGAATCCGGACAAGGAGCATGTGACCTTGTCCACTTTTGTCCTTTTCAGGAGAGCTGAGGAGATCATCCATGATGCTCAATGTCTCTGGTGTAGTGTGATCTCTGAGTGACGTCATGGTAGTTAACGCCATAAGAGCTTCAGAATACTGCTGAATGAGGAGGTAGCATCGTATCACCATGCTGTGTAACCTTGGGTACCTACAATGAAATATTTATATTGCAGGTAATGAAAAAAAATGCTCTTGTTGTGCTTGTGTCTTTTCCGTGTATGCTAATGAACAAATTATCACATCACCTTTCCAAAAGGGTGTTCACCATCTTCTCAAATGTTTCATCAGATCTAAGTAGTGGACTTGTTATACCCCACTGAAGAGATTTACTGTATTCATTGATACCAAAGTAAACCTTGTCATCATTGGCTAGATCTTCCTAGAAAAATAAACACAGACAAGACTTAGATTTTAACATGGTTTTTATCTATGTGGACATACAGCATGAACAATACCTAAACCTCAACTGTGGTTCTTTAATGTGACTAAACATATGCTATGCAGCTTTATACATTGCTGGCTGTATTGAATAATATTTTTGAGATAACTGTATATTTACAAATCAATGATGTATGCAGAATGCACTAGTGTTTTTTTTACGTTAAGGCAATTAAAAAAAAAATCCTTTATGTTAATATGCTAAAACATTAGATCAGATATGATATGTTTTCACATCTGTCAATATAATCAGCCAGTTAACTGGACCAGCATAGACTTAATGAGCGCTGTCAGATATGAACATTTCTTTTAAGTTGTACATCTTGGCAAAACAAAAGTTTTTCTAATATACGTATATAAAAGAAAATTCACATTTTATTAAAGAAACCTGCTGTTGAAAATCCCACCACTAGGGGTGGGTACACTGATGAGTCCCAGAGCAGCATGAGCGTGTCCAAGGGTTATGGACACGAGATGGCAAGGCTGCAGGAGGAACACAGCCTGCAGCAACACTGCTGTAACACAGAGTTTTACCAAACCTGTGCCTCCAGCAGTTGCAAAACTACAACTCCAAGCATGCCCGGACAGCAAAAGGATATCTGAGCATGCTGGGAGTTGTAGTTTTGCAAAAGATGGAGGCACACTGCTACTAAAGAGTTATCCAAACACTGTACCTCTAACTAGGGCTGGGCGGTACGACCAAATGTGTGTATCACGGTATTTCTGTAACTTTTGGCGGTTCCACGGTATTTAAATAAGGGACGGACAGGTTTGACCCTTTTGTTTTGGTTGGCCTATCTCCCTGAGGTGTGTCTGAAAGCTGTTTATTCCTCTATCCCCAGTCAGAATATAGACATGCTTAACAAATGTGAATGTGCTAATAGTTAGAAAAAGCTGTTTGCCAAATAAGTGTTTGGCAGACATACTGTCCGGTCCATAAATATTGGGACATCGACAATTTTTTAATTTTTGGCTCTATACACCACCACAATGGATTTAAAATGAAACGAACAAGATGTGCTTTAACTCCAGACTGTCAGTTTTAATTTGAGGGCGTTTACATCCAAATCAGGTAAACTGTGTGGGAATTGCAACAGTTTGCATTTGTGCCTCCCACTTACTAAGGGACCAAAAGTAATGGGACAATTGGCTTCTCAGCTGTTCCATGTCCAGGTGTGTGTTATTACCTCATTATCCCAATTACAATGAGCAGATAAAAGGGCCAGAGTTGATTTCAAGTGTGCTATTTGCATTTGGAATATGTTGCTGTCAACTCAAGATGAGATCCAAAGAGCTGTTACTATCAGTGAAGCAAGCCATCATTAGGCTGAAAAAAAAAAAAAAAAAACCCATCAGAGAGATGGCCAAACATTAGGCGTGGACAAAACAACTGTTTGGAACATTCTTAAACAGAAGGAACGTACCGGTGAGCTCAGCAACACCAAAAGAACCGGAAGACCAAGGAAAACAACTGTGGAGGATGACCAAAGAATTCTTTCCCTGGTGAAGATAACACCCTTCACAACAGTAGGCCAGATCAAGAACACTCTCCAGCAGGTAGGTGTATGTGTGTCAAAGTCAACAAAAGCAGGAAGGCCAGATTAGAGTTTGCCAAACGACATCTAAAAAACCCTTCACAGTTCTGGAACAACATCCTATGGACAGATGAGACCAAGATCAACTTGTACCAGAGTGATGGGAAGAGAAGAGTATGGAGAAGGAAAGGAACATGGTCCTAAGCATACCATATCATCAGTGAAGCATGGTGGTGGTAGTGTCATGGCATAGTGGGCATGTATGGCTGCCAATGGAACTGCTTCTCTTGTATTTATTGATGATGTGACTGCTGACAAAAGCAGCAGGATAAATTGTGAAGTGTTTTGGGCAATATTATCTGCTCATATACAGCAAAATGCTTCAGAACTCAGATGGACAATGACCCAAAGCATACTGCAAAAGCAACCAAAGAGTTTAAGGGAAATAAGTGGAATGTTATGCAATGGCCAAGTCAATCACCTGACCTGAATCTGATTGAGCATGCATTTCACTTGCTGACGACAAAACTGAAGGGAAATTGCCCCAAGAACAAACAGTTGCAGTGGAGTCTCGGCAGAACATCACCAGGGATGAAACCCAGAAATGTCTGCTGATGTCTATGCTTTCCATACTTCAGGCTGTAATTGACTGCAAAGGATTTGCAACCAAGTATTAAAAAGTGAAAGTTTGATTTATGATTATTTTCTGTCCCATTACTTTTGGTCCCTTAACAAGTGGGATGCACATATGCAAACTGTTGTAATTCCTTCACCGTTCACCTGATTTGGATGTAAATACCCTCAGATTAAAGCTGACAGTCTGGAGTTAAAGGGGTATTTAAACAGATTTGTATATTACGTCTATTAAAAAATCTTAATCCTTTAAATAATTATCAGCTGCTGAAGTTGAGTTGTTGTTTGCTGTCTGGCAACATTGCTCTCTGCTGACATCTCTGCTTGTCTCGGGAACTGCACAGAGTAGAAGAGGTTTGCCATGGGGATTTGCTTCTAAACTGGGCGGTTCCCGAGACACGTGTCATCAGAGAGCACTTAGACAGAAAAGAACAACTCAAATTCAGCAGCTCATAAGTACTAAAAAGATTAAGATTTTTTTTAATAGAAGTCATTTACAAATCAGTTTAACTTTCTGGAGCCAGTTGATATATATAAAAAAGTTTTCTCCTGGATAACCCCTTTAAAGCACATCTTGTTCGTTTTATTTCAAATCCATTGTGGTGGTGTATAGAGCCAAAAATGTTAGAATTGTGTTGATGTCCCAATATTTATGGACCTGACTGTATCTTGACCGAGTAACCATCTTTGAAGTTGCGTAATAATGTGGGAGAACTTTTTAGATTAAAGGGGTTATCCAGGATAAAAAAAATGTTTATATATCAACTGGCTCCAGAAAGTTAAACAGATTTGTAAATTACTTCTATTAAAAAATCTTAATCCTTGCAGTACTTATGAGCTTCTGAAGTTAAGGTTGTTCTTTTCTGTCTAAGTCTTCTCTGATAACACCTGTCTAAAGAAACGCCCAGTTTAGAAGCAATCCCCATAGCAAACCTCTTCTAAACTGGGAGTTTCCCCGAGACAGGTGTCATCAGAGAGCACTAGACAGAAAAGAACAACCTTTCCTTCAGAAGCTCATAAGTACTGAAAGGATTAAGATTTTTTAATAGAAGTAATTTACAAATCTGTTTAACTTTCTGGAGCCAGTTGATATATATAAAAAAAGTTTTTTCCTGGAATACCCCTTTAAGCTACTAGGGTTACCTTGGTAAGAACACTACTACTCCCCCAGTGTACAGGAAACAGGTTTGAATAAACTGCCATTTAACAGGAAATTCCTGTTCTAAAAGCATTGAAACTAAGAGTATGTATATGGTCCTATTACAAGATGATGGTCATATATGTCCACGGTGACAGTAAATCTGTCGTATAGTAAAAAAAAAAAAAAAAAAATTCTTACCACCAAGTCTGGCTGAATCCAGTGCACCTCATTACTGGAGCTGATTTTAGACTGCTGTGTCTGTAAGGCATAAGGGAAGGCACTAACTTGCAGCACAATGAGATTCAGAGCTTCCTGCACTTCCAAACTATTAATAATTCGGTCAGAAAGCCCCTGGCTGGGATCTCCATGAGGCAGTGTTCCTGACAATGCACTGTAGAGAAATACAATATGTTAAGTTCTCCGTATTGTAGATACAGCTGAAATGAGGAGACATCTGTTATTAACCAACTCTGCCTTTACAACAAAACCAGATCAACTTTACAAATTATGGGGGGAGATTTATCCAACTGTGTGAGCGAAAAAAATAGAATGATTTCCCATAGCAACCAATCACAGCTTAGCTAACAAGCTCTAGTAAAGTGAAAGCTGAGCTGTGATTGGCTGCTGTGGAAAAGTCACTATTTTTTCTCTCACACAGTTTGATAAATCTGGGCCTATATATTTACGGATATTGGCTGGCATTTTATCATTGTAGGTGTAAGTGAAGCATTTTTCTACACCTTTTCTTTGTGTGCTGGTAATGTGTAGGAGCACCAAATTTATTAAGTGGACAACGAGCATTTGATAAATTTTGTGCAGGTCACAATTTCTGAAACTTCTCTCTTCACATACACCAAAAAGCTAAGAAAGGTCTGGGCTGGTGTAGTTAGAGACTTTTCAGTGGTTTTGCGCTTTTTCATAAAAAGGCGCAGTTCATGAAACCCTTCCATATCATGTGTATTGCCAAAAACAGTGGATTGCAACTCAAAATCAGCAGAAATGTGTAAACAAAAAGGCACAAATAAACCCTGCTTGCGCCTTTTGTAGACACAAAAAACAGTCTAAAGACAATGATAAATGTCGGCCATAAAATGTAACAAATTTCTTGGAACATCTGTCCAAAGATGTTTGTGCAGAATAAAAAACATCTATTACCCATACTGTTATATTATATGCAAAATAGATAGATTCACATTTAGTACCATATGTATGTTTTGGTCTAAGCTTGCAAAACATTTGTAATAATAAGTGTTAACATAAACAAATATTTTAAGCTTGCTTTTATCTCAGTACCCACAGTATGCTGTATTACTGTATTTGCCAGGTAGGGTCAATGTACTGTATTTGACAATTGTAACAATTTTAGAAAAGAATATAATGAGGGATGAACAAAATACTGTTTATTCCAGATCCAGTTAAGGCTCTTTTACACTGGCCAATTTTCAGACTAATAGGCTTGTTTCCAATATTCGGCTGTGTAAAATGACCAGAAATCAGCCGATAAACGTACAACCGCTTGCTCATTGGCTGATTGAATTTTTTGTGCATTAATTTAAAGGGAATCTATTAGCAGGTAAGGGCACCTTACCTGTTCATGAAAAAAATGAGAACTGGCACTGGGCTGGGACTTCATCTATGGTGGATTCTCCACTTCACAAGGTTTGACCCTCACCTAAAACAAGCAAATAGTCTAGAAGGGAAAGGAGACTGCTCTCTTAAAATCAGTAAGGGAGCTTTTATTGACCCATAACTATTACAAATCCGCAACATTTCGAATCAACAATAGGTTCTTTCTCAAGCAATACACAAGTGTGCCAACCTCTTTCTTATAGGTACCTATTGTAGATCTGAAATGTTGTCGAGTTGTAACAGTTATAGATAAATAAAAGTGCTGCCTCTTTTCACTTCTGGACTAACCAGCTGATAGAAGCTATAATAATCTAATAGCATCTATAGCATTTTTAATAATCCAAAGCACAGAATAACTAATATAAATTTTATTGATATGAAAATGAGTTTGATGCAATGGGGGTGTTCCTCTACCCCTAGGTGCACAGATACAGTAACCCACCCCGCCCCTCTAAAAAAGTCTACTTATGAATACTAAGCAGCCCCTCTGCAGTGGCCTAGAATTAAATCACTTCAGATGGGTGACTCAGTATTCATGGGGAGGCATTGTAAGACGGACAGGCAAGCAGCAGTTTCGGTGCACCAAGGGGTAAAGAACGACCCCCAGTGCACTAAACAGCATAATTTGCATATCAATAAATTGCTTATTACTGATAAACAGCACACTGAAGCGTCAAATTGAAAGTGCTATAATCTCAGTTTAAGGTGCTCTCTTAGGTTACCATAGGACACTAACAAGCTGACAGACTTTTTAAATTATTAGTGTCAGCCACATTGTAAAGAGGTGATGTGTGACAGACAGTGCTGAATTTAATGGGCCACACAACTGTATTCAGTAAGTGCCATCACCATCTTCAGTCTATCAGTAAAGTTACCTTGTTAGATCCACATGACTATTGTCATGTATAAGAACAAACAGTGTATAAGGATTTTGCTTCACTTTTCTCATGAACGCGTCAAATTTGGCTTGGACATCCCCATCAAGTCGAAGAACATATTTGTCAGCTCTCTGATTTGCAAATGCCGACTCCTCTAGGCCCAAATCTGCTAGAACCCCTGTTTTTTTTTTTTAACACAAATGAAAAGGTATAATAATAACTACAATAAAAAAAAACAACTTGCCATATACCATATTTACTATCCATGTAAGAGTCTATTCACATTTAGTTTTTTTGGTCTGCGTTACCAGTACATGTTGGTATACCACAGTAGGCCCATTCACTTTAATATACCAAACATTCATCTACTAAAGCAGGGGTACGCAACTACTTTTAATAGGAGTCTGCTTATCCAGGGCTGCTGCCATCGAGCGCTAGTCCAAGCTGAACACTAAGGCTTTATTTTACCCCAATAATAGGTCACAAGGTAAAATGAGCTACTAAAGTGTGGAGGATGCAAATCTACTGTTCCCCGAATACTGCCACAGACTGCCTCGACAATATATTGTCACATGCTGTGCCCCTGAATACTGCCACCCACTGTGCCTATAAATACAATACTGACACACACAGTCATCCTTAATATAATACCGCCCCTGAATTTAATACTGCCACACACTGTACCAGAGTATAATACAGGCACTTACCGTGCCACTTCGTCTAATACTACCACACAACGTGCCCGTGGTATAATAATGCCAAACACTGTACCCTCTGAATATAATATGGCCACACATTGTGCCTCTGGTATAATGCTGCCAAACACAGTGGACCTAAATATAAAACAGTCACACACCGTGACCCCCCCCCGCCCATATATTACTGCCGCACATAGGGTCTCCGAGTATAATACTGCTACGTCCAAAAATATAATGTTGACAATCACTAGGCATTGAACCAAAAATTAAACCTGTGTCCCTTAAAACAAAGAACAAGGTGTCTGTGCCAACTCAATGAATGATGCCACTGCCCCCAATGAACTGTGCCACTACTCTCCTTTGTATTAACTGCCTTTATGCCCCATATGTACTGTACCACTATAAGCCCCATATGAAATGTGCAACTGTGCATTTTCCAGGCATGATGGGAGCACTGTAGGGCCAAAAGTACTGGCATTTTATTGAACTCACATCCTGTGCTCTGGCCTCTTCTAGTTAGGCCTGGCCAGAGCAGAATAATGCAGGCAGCACTACTTGCTCAGTCTGCATCATAGATGAGGCACCAGGCAGGGAGCAGTGTTCCCTTGCTCCAGGCCTTGCTTGGCTAGTCATTTGTATCAGTGAGAAGAGACTGGCTGTTTCTCTTTTTTGGCTACTGCGGATCTGACCCTCGCCACTTATGTACCGCAAAGTCTATATCCCTACTGGTGTGTGCAATATATATATATCTTATATATAAAAACTCAATGTGTTTATGTGTGTGTACAGTCATGGCCGTAAATGTTTGCACCCATAAAAATGTTTTAAAGACAATGAAGTATTTCTCACAGGAAAGGATTGCTGTAACACATGTTTTGCTATACACATGTTTATTCCCTTTGTGTGTATTAGAACTTAACCAAAAAAGGCATGAAAAATAGCAAATTGGACATAATGTCACACCAAACTCCAAAAATGGGCTGGACAAAATTATTGGCACCTTTAACTTAAAGGGGTTGTGCGCTGCCCTGCAGTTCGGAGCTCCGCTCACAGCGTCCGGAAGTTCATTACTCCGAACGCTGTGTGCGGGCTTCCGTGTTCGCAGCCGCCGGGCGTGACGTCACGCCCGGCCCCTTCATGACGTCTCGCCCGCCCCCTCGTGACGTCACGCCCGCCTCCTCTACCAAAGTCTATGGGAAGGGGGCGCGACCGCTGTCACGCCCCCTTCCCATAGTCTTTGGGAGAGGGGGCGGCGTGATGTCACGCGGGCGGGCGCCACAAAGGGGGCGGGCAAGATGTCACGAAGGGGCCCGGCGGCTGCGAACACGGAAGCCCGCACACAGCGTTTGGAGTAATGAACTCCCGGACGCTGTGAGCGGAGCTCCGAACTGCAGGGCAGCACACAACCCCTTTAATATTTGATTGCACACCCTTTGGAAAAAATAACTGAAATCAGTCGCTTCCTATAACCATCCATAAGTTTCTTACACCTCTCAGCCGGAATGTTGAACCACTCTTCTTTTGCAAACTGCTCCAGGTCACTCTTATTGGAAGGGCGCCTTTTCCCAACAGCAATTTTAAGATCTGGTGTTCAATGGGATTTAGATCTGGACTCCTTGCTGGCCACTTCAGAACTCTCCAGCACTTTGTTGCCATCCATTTCTGGGTAATTTTTGACATATATGTTTGGGGTCATTGCCCTGCTGGAAGACCCAAGATCTTGGGCGCAAACCCAGCTTTCTGACACTGGGCTGTACAGCGCAACCCAAAATCCATCAGATTTCATGATGCCTTGCACACATTCAGGGCACCCAGTGCCAGAGGCAGCAAAACAACCCGAAATCATCATTGAACCTCCACCATATTTCACTGTAGGTACTGTGTTCTTTTCTTTGTAGGCTTCATTCAGTTTTCGGTAAACAGTAGAATGATGTGCTTTACCAAAAAGCTCTATCTTGGTCTCATCTGTCCATAAGACATTTTCCCAGAAGGATTTTGGCTTACTCAAGTTCATTTTGGCAAAATGTAGTCTTGCTTTTTTATGTCTGTGTCAGCAGTGGGGTCCTCCTTGGTCTACTGCCATAGCGCAAACTATCCGTCGACATTTAAATTAAATTAAACGCTGACACTGATGCTCCCTGAGCCTGCAGGACAGCTTGAATATCTTTGGAACTTATTTGGGGCTGCTTATCCAGCATCCGGACTATCCTGCGTTGACACCTTTCATCAATTTTTCTCTTCCGTCCACGCCCAGTGAGATTAGCTACAGTGCCATGGGTTGCAAACTTCTTGATAATGTTGCGCACTGTGGACAAAGGCAAATCAAGATCTCTGGAGATGGACTTGTAACCTTGAGATTTTTGATATTTTTCCACAATGTTGGTTCTCAAGTTCTCTTCTTTCTGTTGCCCATGCTTAGTGTGGCACACAGACACACAATGCAAATACTAAGTAAACTTCTCTCCTATCTGCTTTCAGCTGTGATTTTTATATTGCCCACACCTGTTACTTGCCCCAGGTGAGTTTAAAGGAGCATCACATGATTGAAACAATCTTATTTATCCACAATTTTGAAAGGGTGCCAATTTTGTCCAGCCCATTTTTGGAGTTTGGTGTGACATTATGTTCAATTTGCTTTTTTCCTCCTTTTTTGGTTTAGTTCCAATAAACACAAAGGCAATAAACATATGTATAGCAAAACATGTGTTACTGCAATCCTTTTCTGTGAGAAATACTGCATTTTCTTGAAAAATTTCAGGGGTGCCAACATTTACAGCCATGACTGTGTGTAGGTTCCAGCATCACTTCCAAACGGCTAAAGATAGTTCAATAAAACTTGGTACATGTTACTTATATGACAACAACAAACATAGGATAGATAAATTAAAGGGGTATTCCAGGCAAAAACATCTTATCCCCTATCGAAAGGATAGGGGATAAGATGTCTGATCGTGGGGGTCCCGCCGCTGGGACCCCCCGCGATCTCCCTGCCGCTGCCCGCACTCTATGCGTAGCTGCGTATGAAGTTTTGGAAACCTCTGGGCTTCCGAGACTGGGACGTTACATCATGCCCCGCCCCCTCCATTCCTGTCTATGGGTGGGGGCGTTAAGCCCCCTCCCATAGAAATGAATGGAGTGGGCATGGCGTGACGTCACGTCCCCGTCTCGGAAGCCCGGAGGTTTCCATAACTTCAGACGCAGCTACGCATAGAATGCAGGATGCTGCAGGGAGATCGCGGGGGTCCCAACGACAGGCCCCCCGCTATCAGACATCTTATCCCCTATCCTTTCGATAGGGGCTAAGATGTTTTTGCCCGGAATACCCCTTTAACCCTTACCCACCCCCATTTGAGAGGGTCAGGGTTTTTGTTAAAAGTGCTATGCAAGTCTATGGGAAATGTATGTTCCAGCATAACTTCCAAATGGATGGAGATATTTTGATGAAACTTATTACATGTTACTTTCATGTCAAATAAAAAAAATATGAGAGTTAAATTAACCCTATATGAGAAAAATATGAGAGTTAAATTAATGGATTAGGTAGTAAAAGCCGGGCAGCGCCGGGTACTCAAGCTAGTTATTATATATATATATATATATATATATATATATATATATATATATATACCACACACACACTTTTTGGTGATATCCTAACATATACTACTGACACAGACCAAATATAAGATAAGAATACAGCCTGATAATGTAAATGATCACAATACAAATATTTCTTTTGTATTTTTTGCAATATTAAGATCTTACCTGAAAGTCTAATTCTGTGCAGGGTCTGTTGTACCAGTACTTCAGATCGAGGAATGACAATTAGGAAGTCAACTTTGCTGAAGCGGCCCAGATCAAGACACTGACTTCCACTATCTGCAATGGCACACACCTGGGACAGAAGCTTCCGAGCAACCATCAGCTGAGACTGACATATCTGGAAGCTGTCTGTGCTGCAGCCTGTCAAACCGAAATAAATATATATGCTTTACATACGTTATATGAGTTGTTCGTTCTAGAATGTGCACAAACATTAATTGCCCTTATTGCTTCAGCTTTTATTTTCAATATACTGCATGGCTACTCTTGCTGGCAAGCACAGTCTTTCTTTTGGAGTGGACATCATGTGATCACCAAAGCCAATCATTGGCCTCGGCGGTAACATGCCGTACTTCAGTATATGTGGAAAGAGTAAAAAGGACCTGTGGCGAAGACAAAATAAAATGAGATTATAATTTCATTAAATAGCTTAGGGTGCCCTGATCACACACCTTTTCACAGTTTCCTTATACACACTTTAGTTCCTGCCATATAAAAGTTTATAGGTTATCTCACAATTCAGGGAATCAGTCAGATGAGTGTGGACTAAATTTTAAATAGAGTGAATATCTAGTGATGGGTGAATTATACAGTCAGGGAGTGTACAATATTCACACCCCCTGACTGTATAATCCCACCCATCTCCAGATGGGAGTCACTCCCAAGTTAAATTCACACCAATCTGACCAATTTCTCTGTATTGTTAGACAAATTATAAACTCGTATCTCAGAAAAAGGAGTGTGTATCAAGAAACTGTAAAAAGGAGTGTGATCAGGGCACCATAGTCTATTGAAAGTAAAAAGTAGACTTTTATGCTTACCGTAAAATCTCTTTTGGAGGATCCATTGGGGTACACAGAAACCATGGGTATATGCTGCTGCCACTGGGAGGCTTGACACTAGGCACCAAGAAAAGTCGGCCCCTCCCAGCAGGATATACCCGCCCACAGACACCTGAGCTAATCAGTTTAGTCTCAGAGCAGTAAGAGAGGACCGACAGGTAAAGGAAAAAAAATAAGTGTCTGAGGAAACCACAGAATAAAAAATTAACTGAATCCGCCCATGGAAAGGTAACCAAACCGGGTGGGTGCTGTGTCCCCCAATGGATCCCACGAGAAAGATTTTACAGTAAGCATAAAAATGACTTTTCTCGATCGGCTCCATTGGGGGACACAGAAACCATGAGACGTACCAAAGCAGTCCCCATGGGTGGGCAAAAAATACAAGCAAGTTAGGTGGAAGGCTGGACCACAGCCACCTGCAACACTTTGCGGCCCAGACCAGCATCAACAGATGAAAAGGTATGTACTTGGTAAAACTTCGTAAACGTGTGCGAGGACGATCAGGTGGCCACTTTACAAATTTGCAAGGCAGAAGTCCTGTTGTGGAAAGCCCAGGAGGCCCCGACAAACGAGTGGAATGAGCTAAGACCCTGAAAGAAGGAGTCTTCCCCTCGCAGTGGTAAGCTTCCGAAATGGCAGAGCGGATCCACCATGAAATGGTCGCTTTAGAAGCAGGAAGCCCCTTACGACGACCCTCAGTAAGAACAAAGAAGGAGTCACGCTGGCGAAAGGAACAACTGACTGAAAAGGTAAATCTGAACAGCTTGTACCACATCAAGACCATGAAGCAAATGTTCCCTGGGTTGAGATGGAGAAGGACAAAAATGACGGAAGGACGATGTCCTCATTAAGTTGAAAGTCACTCCCTGAGCGAGGAGGGTCCAAAGTGCGACTCTTAAGGCTGCTGTCAAGGAAGTGGAACCGGGGGGTTGTGGGAAAGAAAAGAGCGGGGGGGGGGGGGGGGGGGGGAAGAAAAGAGCGATCCCTTGGAAAGAAAGCAAATGATCCGTTGGAAACATCATCTCTGAGTCCAGCACATGGCCAGACCAAACATCCCAGAAGAAGGACAAACTCCCTCCCACCGGAGGGTGGGGGCGTCCCTTCAGGCAGAGGGAGGCCCAACTTGGACGCTGAACGGCCAGAGCAGTTATCCGATTTCCAGGAAGGAAGGAGCATTCTTATCCTGCTAGGGTGCCGGTCTGGTCACCCTACTCAAGCCATAGGACCGAAAGTAACGGAATCGGGAGTTGGTACGGTGAGAATTATTCTGTGGTAATAAGAAGCTCTTACCTCCAGTCGCTTCTGAGATAATCTCATCCAGGCGTTTTCCAAAAAGTCGAGACCCAGTAAAAGGAAGCTCAATAAGAGATTTCTTGGAAGCGGCATCAGCGTCCTAGGTCTTGAGCCACATGGAACAACCAAGTGCCACTAGATTACCTGTGGCAACGGGCTGACTGCATAGAAGCAAAGCACAAAAAGTCTCCAGCATTGGAGAGTTGAAGTGCAAGATCCGCCAAATCTTCTGAAGGGGCCCGGACAAAATGCCCTAGCGGAGGTGAGAAGCCAAGACAGAGAGGGCATTTGACACCCCAGAAGAAGCGAAGGTAGGAAGTAAAGATGAACCTGCTGCTTCAAAGGTGAATTTTGCCAGATTTTCAATCCTCTTGTCCGCCGGGTCCTTAAAGAATGCAGGAAGGCAGAGTAGTCGCCTTTGAAAGGCAGGAAACCGGAGGATCAATGGTTGCTGATGTCCATCTTGCAATGAGGTCCTGAGCAAGAGGAAACTGTGCCTGAACCTTCTTAGTCCTTTGAAAGCGCTCGTCAGGATGCTTCCATGCCGTTACCAGTAAGGTGTCAAATTCAGCATGAGAGCTGAAAACCTTAGGAGATGGATGAGAGCGGTGAAAGGAAACTTCTGGAGATGCGTCCCAAGTGTCCCTGATGGCCAAGACCAAGTTGTCTACCATGTCGGACATGCCGGTTTGGTCCTCTGAGTCAGAGGCAGAACCTGATGCCTCATCTTCCAGTTTCCCATGAGAGCGGGAGCAGGTGGAGGCAGCCTTGGATGAAGGGGAAACTGACCTGGTAAGCAGATCTGGAGACCTAGGACAGCGACCAGAAGAGTGGCCCTTAGCAGAGGGGTGTTTTCGGAGTGTCGGGGGAAAAGGAGTGAGAGCTATGAGGAGAGCGCCTATTACGGCTTCCGGATTCTGGAGACGAGCCAGAGGAGAAGCCCCTAGGGCACTTGTGAGCGCACCTTACATAAGGAGAAGGAGAGCGAGCCTCCCTGGAGGGCTAGCGTAAGGAAGACCTCTCCAAAGCAGTCACCACGGAATGGGAAACCTGTGCCAAGTCGGAAACAGACTGGGAGAGGGAAGACCCCCATCCCGGAGTGAGAGCAGAGCCCACAGTTTCTGGGAAGATACACCAGGCGGGCCGGGGCGTGCAGTGGTGCAGGGAGGACAAGTTGGTTCTGCAGAACCACAAGGCATTTAAGTTTTACAGCCCAAACAGGCGTAATAGGTGACCAGGGCCGCAGGTACCTGTCTGGAGGGGGGTGGGGGTCAGTTCTGGGATCGGACATGGTGCAAGCAAAAGTAGAAGTGGAGCAGTCTCACCCAGTGTCTGTGTCCCTCAGGAAGAGACGAAGCAGGCTGTATGAAGGAAAGCTGGTTCTCAGCAGAGAAGAGAGAGAGAGAGGGAAGGGGAGGGCTAGACCAATTAGAAGGAGGGGGCAAGACCTCATTGGATCAAATGACCCCTGCAGCGCGCACCGCGCTGATAGGTAGTTAACCAAAAACCTCAAAAGAGCCGGAACCCCCGCCAGCGGGGAGTGGGTGGAGCTAAACTCAGTGAGAAGAACGCTCCGCGGCCATCATTAAAAAGAAAAAAAACTGAATGCTGTGTATATTAAAGTAAGTGCGACCAGGAGGAAGGAGAGCGGTCGGCAGTTTGCGAACAGCATGGTCGACAGAACAAACTCCGGCACTCCGGCCGCATCTGATAAGGATGCGGCCGATGCGAAAATATGCTGGGTGCATGCGCACAAAGCAGGCGCCGAGCAGGGCCTTGAGAATGCCCTGAATGTAAAAAAACACATATTGAAATGTCCTGCACCACTGTTTCTGTCCCCAATGTTCAGAATGGCCAAGCAGGAGACTGTCCACAGAGTGAATAAAAAGGAGTGGGCTCCAAACAGGGGGGGCTACAGTGGTTTAGAATCCTGAGAAGGGCTAGAAACATGAAAAGAAAGAGAGAAATACTCAACTTGTTCTTTGAAAACTTATCTAATGAAGTCTTTAGTCAGATAGTAAACACCTGCACCACATCTGGCTGAAACAGCGAGACGAGCAGGGAAGGTAGGGGGACCCGGACCCAGAGGTACAACCACAGGTGTTGACCAGCAGCGACAGTGCATAACTCAATGCCTGTGCCCCTTCTTCAAAAATGGGGAAACAGTGAACGCTATGCTCCTGAGACCCCACCTAAAAAAAAGAAATAAAAGAGAGAGAAAATTCTAACTATACATCCCTAAACTCAAAAATAAGAAAAAAAGCGACCAGGTCTGGAGAGCTCCAGACTTGTGTCTGCCTCCTACTGACACTTAGCTAAAACTGATTAGCTAAGGTGCCTGTGGGCAGGTCTATCCTGCTGGGAGGGGCAGACTTTTCTTGTTGTCTAGTGTCAAGCCTCCTAGTGGTAGCAGCATATACCCACGGTTTCTGTGTCCACGATCAAGCCAATCGAGAAATCTCAATTTGTTTCAGTTGGCCACAGGTCCTGTTTAAAAAAACTATCAAGCAAAAAACTCCTTTGGATAGGGGATAAGTTTTAGATTGTGGGGAGCCCCAGCGGTCAAATCCCTGCGATCTAAAACTTATCCCCTATCCCTTGGCAGACCATGGTTTTTAGTCCAGCAATAAAACTGATATGGTTAAAAAAAATTAACTGACCGGAGTCACTATCTGACTCTGTCTGGCTCATTCAAATGAATGGGATAAAGTGCGAATGTGGCAGCTGAGTTACAAAAACTGTGTAAATGAGCCCTTAATGGTGTTTGCTTTTTACAGCCTCTTTTGTTATATAAGACCATGCCTGTGAATAAAACTATTTTGCTACTCTCTGCTCTAACTAATTGATGGAACTATTAAGAATGTCCTAACGGGGTATCTAAAATTATTTTTTCTAAACCAGACAGTTCCCTAAACCCCCTAAGAATGCTGCCAGTTTAAATTTTTGTCGATTGCTTTTCTCATGTAATTGTAAGAGCAATAACTCTTATTTTTCCATCTACAAATTCATATAGGGCTTCTTTTTTGCAGTACCAGTTGTACTTTAAGTGTTGAGAACTTTAAAGGTTACCTCTCATTTGAGCCAGGCAGAAGGATCACAGCTCAAAACCTAAGCAACTCCGTTCTCTGCTATTAAAGCAAGTGGTATATGTAACTTCCAGAAGTCACAGTATTTCATTGCAAGTGAATTGCAATGCAAGTCAATGAGACTTTTGGCAATTCCATATACCGCTCGCTTTAGTGAAGGATAGAGCAGCCAGAGTTTTGAGCTGATATCCTGTAGGCTGCCTCAAACCATTAAAGTTTTCCATTGATTTTGTACTGTTTTGGTCTGTTTAGCCTGTCACCCTGCTACTTTTCATTGAAGCACCTTGAACACCTCAAACACCAAGTAACCTTTAATTTAACCATAATGTACTGAAAAACCCTTTTAAAAAAGTATTTGTGGGGTGAAATAAACAAGAAAATAACTAAAAACAAATTCAGTTTATGTGGTGTTTCTTTTTACAGTGTTCACTTTGTGGTAAAAAAAAAAGACCTGTCATCTTTATTGTTTTGGCCAGTGTGATTACAGAAACTATAGTTTTTGTTAAGTTTTACAAGAGAAAATTGCGTCGTCGTCAAGGCAACGTCATTATTCCGGTGCCGGGCGCGGAGAAGAGGCCCACCCGGTGAAGATGGACAGCCCGGAACGACTATCCCTCCCCACCGTCCTGCAGCACAGATGGCCCGGACCAGCTCACCCGAACGTCCCGCCAAGCGGAGGAGAGTACAAAACTAAAGGGGGGAGGGGGGGGCTGGATGATGACAAAGGCCCGGGCAGTGGTCTTAAACCTGCGGACCTCCAGATGTTTCAAAACTACAACTCCCAGAATGCCCGGACAGCAGATGGCTGTCCGGGCAAGCTGGGAGTTGTAGTTTTGGAACATCTGGAGGTCCGCAGGTTGAAGACCACTGTTAAATCAGACATTGACAAGCGGTGATGATGAAGGGGGTGGTGTGGGATGATGACAGGGTAATGATGAAGGGGGGGATGATGAAGTGGGGGATGATGACAGGGTAATGATGAAGGGGGGGATGATGACAGGGTAATGATGAAGGGGGGGATGATGACAGGGTAATGATGAAGGGGGGGGGGATGATGACAGGGTAATGATGAAGGGGGGGGATGATGACAAGGTAATGATGAAGGGGGAATGATGACAGGGTAATGATGATGAGAGTGTTAATGACGGAGGTCTGGATGATGACAGGGGGGGATGATTTATTTCCCACCCTAGGCTTATAGTCAAGTCAATAACTTTTCCTGGGTTTTTGGGGTGAAATTAGGGGCCTCAGCTTATATTCGGGTCGGCTTATACTCGAGTATATACGGTACATAGCCTGAAATGGTGCTAGCTCTGATGCCAGTTTCTGAACAAGGCTGTCAGCTGCTCAAAGCAGCTGACCGGTATGGAGAGAGCTCAGCTTCCAAGCTCAATCCATACATTATTTCCATTGAAATGATATATATAAAGTTTTGGGACATTACGGATATGGATGGAACTTTATTAATCTATATCTAATCACGGGGGTATGGAGTTGCCAGATTTAAACAGATATCCTGTAGCCAGAATGTGACCGGTGTTACACTTTAAGGGGTTAAGGAAGCCTGTGAAATCATACAGGGACACTGTGTACTGATTAGAAGAACATTCAAAACAGAACGAACAATGTGTGTGGTCTGTTTTTTTTTCTTTTCGTGTCTTATGTTGGTTTGAAATCTCTTGTGAAAAAAATTACCAAATATACATTAAAAAAAATAAGACTCAGACCACTACTTTTGCCTAGTGTAGGAATCATGCCGGCTGCTTCCAGGGATGAGACACATTCTTTTACATCTCCATTAAAAGGTATAATAACATTATCTCC
Organism: Hyla sarda; assembly: GCF_029499605.1. NCBI lineage: Eukaryota > Metazoa > Chordata > Amphibia > Anura > Hylidae > Hyla > Hyla sarda. The sequence continues at coordinate 268,468,072 of NC_079193.1, read as the reverse complement.
TCTCTTTCTTTGAATCTTCTCCAAAAGCTTGTCCAAATCATCACCTAGTAAAATAAATAAATAAATGAATGAAAACAACAATAGAACTATATCAAAATAAGGTCAGATCTAATTTAGGACTATTTGAAACCACTTTGTGATACATCATCCTCTATTGCCACATATCAAATGAATAAACTTCTAAATTATTCCTAGAAACCTGGACCTAGTATTGATTAATGATTATACACTAATAATACAGGCCATGAATACAGAGATCAGAACATGAGCTCCCCCAACGCTTAGTATGTTGTAAGAAAAATAATAAATTTAGAGCGGCTCAATTCTTTTACTGAAAGGTATAAAGTGACAACAGAAAATATACTCAACTAGAAACTTCATTTTCAGGATTATCATTAATAGGACTGAATTTTTATTCATCTATGTACTCAAGCCAGGAAAAGTACTTACCCATAGATGTGTTTTTAAAGTGTGAGGCCAAGAAGCTGACTTTGCCTGTTATCAGCTCATAGCTAATTTCCTTCAAGAATTCACTTGTTGTCAGCATACTCTCAGCAAGAACCCGGGACTGATATTTTCCTTAAAAAGGTACAATAGTACAAAGAAAGAGAAATTTTACATGCATAGAAATAAACCACCAACAACGATCAGTGCCAGTTGACTTGGCAACTATTAATGAAATTACAACGTGAACAAACAGAAGAGAATGCTAAACCAGTACAATCCTTTATATTGTAAGTCATGGTGCCATGACAAGTAAATACAAAAGAGAGGTCATGTACCGAACAAACCTCTGGTTGCATAGATCTTTTGCTAATTTGTGTACTCAACTAGTTCTGTTGTATTACGTGTACCAATCTGATGATCTCACCATGGCAATAGAAAGGTCTAATAACTTTTTAATATAAGAAGTTTATTACCACTGCAGTGATACTAAATTATATATCATAGATGACAGTAGTATAAACACAGTGGTGTGGGAAAAAAAAAAACAAAAAAAACTGCTTGTCTAAGGGACTAAAGCGGACCACAATCTACTTGTCTCTAAAGAAAATCCACTTGTCCAGGTAGATAAAATAATTTCAACCAAAATATTATGTAAATAATGTCTTTATTAGTTTCTGCTCTCATTTTTTCCTCCTCGTCCTATTAAAGCCATAACTATTTTTCCATCTACAGACCCATATAAGGCTTGTTTTTTACAGGGCCAAGTATACTTTGCAATGACACCTTTCATTTTTCCATAACTTATGCTCTGAAACAAAAAAATATATTTGTGAGGTGAAAATTCAAATTTGGGGTTTTTCTTTTTTTTGCCATTCACCTTGTGGTCAAACTTACATATTATTTTGATACTTTCGGCCTGATTACACCAATACCAAATTTGTTAAGTTTCCATCATGTTTTAATAATTTTTTTTTTACTTTTTAATAAAATAAAATAAATCCCTGACCTTCATAATATTTAAATTTTTCCATATACTGAGTTGTATGAGGGCTCATTTTTTGGTCCCTAATATGCTGTTTGTATCGGTACCATTTTGGTATTGATCTGACTTTTTGAAATTTTTTCTGGGCTATGATCTTCTTAACATAAAAAACGCAATTCTGTGATTTGGTATTTCGGTCAATTACGCATGCGCCAATGCCAAATATGTTTATTTTTATTATGTTAACATTTTATATGGAAAAGAGGGTTGATATTAACTTCTAATATGGAAGGGGTTAATGGGTGTTTTTAAACTTTTAAGCTTTTTTTTTTTAAATAGACTTTTTTAGGAGGAATCATTTAGATTCCTCATACATATCAATGCAGTTCAATTGAACTCTATTGATCTGTGTTCATTTAGTTGAGCCTGCTCAAGGCAGGCTCAATCAAATACAGATCTACGGGGGCAGCCATGAATGCAGAGGTAAGCCCTCCGGCTAACTCCACCGCTGTCAACTTTAAGAGTGGTGATCTAAAGGGTTAATAGCCGGTTGAAATCAGCTGGGGGCCGCCGAGCATGGAGCAGGCTCGAGTCAGGAGCCTGCTCCATAGACCCTGAGCGCCGGTGTGAGGTGCAGACTTGCATCCCGTGCAAGTCTGCATCCACTCCTGCACCTCACACCGCATTAAAGGGCTTGTGCGCTGCTCTGACTTGCGGAGCTCCGCTCACAGCGTCCAGAAGTTCATTACTCCGAATGCTGTGTGCGGGCTTCCGTGTTTGCGGCCACCGGGCGTGCGTCCCGCCCGGCCCATCGTGACGTCTCGCCCGCCCCCTCGTGATGTCACGCCAGCCCCCTCTACCAAAGTCTATGGGAAGGGGGCGTGACAGCGGTTGAGGGGGCGGGCGAGACATCACGAGGGGGCGGGCGAAACATCACGAGGGGGCGGGCGAGACGTCACGAGGCTCTGCGTGTTACGTCACGTCCGGCGGCCGCGAACACGGAAGCCCGCAAACAGCGTTCGGAGTAATGAACTTCCGGACGCTGTGAGCAGAGCTTCGAAAGTCAGGGCAGCGCACAACCCCTTTAAAAAAAATTTTTTTTTAAAAAGAAGGGGGGTGGGGGGGGTGGTGTGGAGAAGAGTTGGTCCGGCCCTGCTTGCCCGATACTATGAAAAATTCCTCTGCCCGGCCCCCGGGGCTACATGTCCCGAGCATTGGGCAATAGGATTTCCCCATCCCTGAAACAAATGTGGTGTATGTTCCAACACAGTGAAAGTGGCCAGCAATTCATCTTAATAAAATAAAACTGGTAGTGGTAAGAATAAAAAATTTATATGGTAGGCAGTTTAAAACAGGAAGTCTCAACATGGCAAAAATAAAGTATATTTATAAGTAACTCACAATTTAGGCTAAACAGAGATATTGTAATTTTCTGTTTGGCTGTGGCACCTATTTTATGCAAAAGTGGAATAGAGGAATTGCAGCTATATTAGTTGTCACTTTTCAATTAACCTTACAGAAACGAACAGCAAACATGAATACTAAGAATTAAGTTCAAAAGTGACAACACAGTTGGACTTCCTGTTACTCTTCTAACTTGCATAAGACAATGAGAGAGATTCATCCCAAACCGTCCAGAGAAGTTTCCTAGTTGCCCATAGCAACCAATCAGCTCGCTTCTTTCATTTTTAACAAGGCCTCTGCAAAATGAAAGAAGCAATCAGATTAGTTGCTATGGGCAACTTTTCCTTTGCACAGGTTTTGATAAATCTCCCCCAATGGCCCCGATTTACTATTGTAAACCTAACTTGTTTTGTCAGGTTGTGTGCCAGAATATGGCACATTGCGCTACAAATTCTGTCTGGGCCAGAATTTGCGCCAGAATTTGGAAAAACCCGACCAACATTCCCTTTTACTCAGGAACACCCCAAAAAAGGGGTGTGGCTGACACGGGGAAGTGGGCGTGGCATCTGAAAAGGGGCCGTTTTATTTTAATTTTTTTCTCCCAACATATTTTCCTAGGTTTCCACAAAATGTGGTTGATTTGAACATGTGTTTATATTAAAAAAAAAAAAAAAAAAAGCAAGAAAACGTGGAACAATAACTGTAGGGTATAAAAACCCACAAAAACTACACTCCACTCAGTAAATCAGCTTCATTGTGACATACAGGTTCTCTATAAATGGTGATTCTGACAAACAACTGAAAGGTTCATATTGTGGAGGCATAAGATTTAAGTGTAAAACAGTAAAAAGCTGTTGATATTATTAAATATAACTGGAACTTATTTGTATGTTGTTCAAAAATCTAAGAGCATCTTAAGACATTTAACTTACCAAGTGCAATCACACAAAATTCATTTCCTCGCACCTTTGAACAGCAGATTGCTACTACATAGTCAGGAAGTTTCTGCTGCGGTTTCATATCACTCAGAGAATGAAGGGTCTCAGAGATGCCCTCTGCCAACGAGTTCTGTGTAACAAGGACATGAACCAAATCTTGAGAAACACTGGCTGACAAGCGGGCCAGCCATGGAAGCTGAGCTTGAGACACAGACATTGCGGGAGAGTTCAACTGCATAGAGCGATCTTTATAAGTAAATTCCTGCAATGCTTTCAGCACAATTTGTTCAAAAACTTCACGAATCGGTATCTGATCTGAACCTAAAAAGGACAAGAATGAAAACAATTCATATAAAGAACATTTTTGCCCAAAGCTAAAGAAGATCAGCATTCAATGTGCTGTGTACAAGAAGAAACCAAACAATACAAGAATGTTGAGATGTAGAATGCCACAATAAAGTTCTGTGATCCCTTTCTCAGGAGAAATGTTTGTTTAAGATATTATGTTATTTTATTTCTTGCATCAATAAATACTACACTGTTCATAGCGTTTCTCTAAGAACCATTATATAGTTAACATTTAGCATTTTATTCCTAACATGCACATACATTACTAAATTAGCACTAACATGTTCATGTTTATTTTTACAAGGGGTAAAAAGAGAAAAAGCCCCCCAAAATTTGTAACCCGATGTCTCTCGAGTAAGGAAATACCTCATATGTGGATGTAAAGTGCTCTGTGGGTGCACTAGAGGGCTCAAAAGAGAAGGAGCGACAATGGGATTTTGGAGAGCGAATTTTGCTGAAATGGTTTTTAGGGGCATGTCGCATTCAGGAAGCACCCATTGTGCAAGAACAGCAAAAAACACCCCACATGGCATGCTATTTGGGAAACTACACCCCTCAAGGAATGTAACAAGTGGTACAGTGAGCCTTAACACCTCACAGGTGAAGTTTGACGTAAAAATTTTTTTTTTTTTACTAAAATGCTGATGTTACCCCACATTTTTCATTTTTACAAGGGGTAATGGGTGGTAATGTCCCCCAAAATTTGTAACCCCATTTCTCACGAGTAAGGAAATATCTAATATGTGAATGTAAAGTGCTCTGTGGGTGAACTACAATGCTCAGAAGGGAAGTAGCGACAATGGAATTTTGGAGAGAGTATTTGGTTGAAATAGAAGTCTGGGGCCATGTTCTTTTACAAAGCCCTCATGGTGCCAGAACAGTGGACCTCCCCACATGTGACCCCATTTCTGAAACTACACCCCTCACGGAATGTAACAAGGGGTGCAGTGAGCATTTCCACCCACTGGCGTTTGACAGATCTTAGTAACAGTGGGCTGTGCAAATGAAAAATTACATTTTTCATTTTCAAGGACCACTGTTCCAAAAATCTGTCAGTCACCTGTGGTGTGTAAATTCTCACTGCACCCCTTGTTATGTTCCATGAGTGGTTTAGTTTCCGAAATGGGCTCACATGTGGGTATAAATTTTTTTGCGTTTATGTCAGAACCGCTGTAAAATTAGCCACCCCTGTGCAAATCACCAGTTTAGGCCTCAAATGTACATAGTACGCTCTCACTCCTGAGCCTTGTTGTGCGCTCGCAGAGCATTTTACGTCCACATATGGGGTATTTCCGAACTTGGGAGAAAATGCGTTACAAATTTGGGGGTCTTTTTTTCCTTTTACCTCTTATGAAAATGAAAAGTATGGGGCAATACCAGCATGTTAGTGTAAAAAATAATTTTTTTTTACGCTAACATGCTGGTGTAAACCCCAACTTTACCTTTTTCATAAGGGGTAAAGGGAGAAAAAGCCACCAAAAATGTTTTGCGTCATTTCTCCCAAGCATGGAGATACCCCATGTGTAAGGGTGTAGGGTTTTACTCTTTATTTAGAGTTAGTGTAGTGTAGTGTTCTTAGGGTACATTCACACGGGTGGGGGTTTGCAGTGAGTTTCCCACTGCAGCGTAAAATTTGCCGCATCTCAAACTTGAAGCGGGAAACCTGCTGTAAACCCCCGCCTATGTGAATGTACCCTGTAAAACTAAAACTCCCAGCATGCACTGACAGACCATGCATGCTGGGAGTTATGCAACAGCTAGAGGCACACTGGTAGGGATTGGGAAACACTGAGTTAGGTAACAGATTACCGCAGGGTTTCCACACCACTGTTTCCTAACTCAGTGTTTCCCAACCAGTGTGCCTCCAGTTGTTGCAATACTACAGCTCCCAGCATGCCCAGACAGCCGAAGGGCATTTTGGGAGTTGTAGTTATGCAACAACTGGAGGAGAACAGTTTGGAGACCACTGTGTATTTGTCTCCAAACTGTAGCCCTCCAGATGTTGCAAAACTTCAACTCCAAGCATTCCCAGACTGCCCAGGCATGCTGGGAGTTGTAGTTCGGCAAAATCTGAAGGGCCAGATGTTGCCGAACTACAACTCCCAGCATGCCTGGACAGTCTCAGCATGCTTTGAATTGACATCTGGAGCACTAGTTTGGTCACCACTGTATAGTGGTCTCCAAACAGTACCCTTCCAGATGTTACACAACTACAACTCCCAGCATGCCTGGACTGTCTGGACATGCTGAGAGTTGTATTTTTTCAACATTTGGAATGACAGTTTGCAGGCCACTGCACAGTGGTCTCCAAACTGTGGCCCAACAGATGTTGCAAAACTACAACTCCCAGCATGCCCAGACAGCCTTTGGCTGTCTGGGCATGCTGGGAGTTGTAGTTTTGAAACTCCTAGGAGAAGCAGTAAAGATCGCTTTACAGCGATCCTCACTGCTGCCTCTGACATCGTTGCTGCCACTTGCCTGCCGTCCTTTCTGCCGCCAGTTCCCGGTCCCCACAGGTAACTGCCTCCAGTCCCCCCACCCCCCCCCCCCGGCCTTTGGCCTTCCATTCGCAGGGAATAGGAGGAGGTGGCACCCCTGCCACCTCACTCCTATCCTTTAGGATGATCCCCCCCCCCCCCAGGGGTTTGCACTGGATGCCTGCTGAGTGATTTAAGCAGGCATCCCCTTCCGGTCCCCACACACCGCGCGGCGGGGACCAAAATTCCCACGGGCGTACAAGTACGCCTTTGGTTCTTAAGTACCAGGGAGCAAGGGCGTACCTGTAAGCCCTTCATCCCTAAGAGGTTAATGAATAGGTGCAACTGGGACAATCTGAAAACTTTATTCAGACTTTACTGCAAAGGGTGTTACTTTCTTTGAGACTTGGGGATATTTGTAAACTAGTAAAAGTGGGAATATTGTAAAGCTAGAGAAAATAAATCCCTGATTGCATAATAAAAAGGAAAAAAGAAAAAAACGAAAAGCACCGAATCTCACCAAGTCGCACAAGGTACTGGATAGTCAGAAGAATCAGATTTTCCACACTGAGGAATTGACTGCTGGACACTCCCATCTGATCCAGCTCCTTCTTCTCCAATTCCTGTAACTTGTAGCAATTCACCAACAAGGGGCTTACAACAATATCCCCAACATTTCCATAGAAGTATGGCAATGCTCCATAACCTGAAACAGGAAAACCCATGTGTATAGCAAAGTAATTGTGTATCATAATCATAAAATATATATTGTTGACAATAATATACGAGACATTCTTTTTATCATACTTTTGGCTATTTGAAGACTCACCGATCAATATTACAGGCCGTACACCTGAGTTATTTAGCAGATTTTCAGGCACAATTACAGTTTCTCCAGCTGGAATTGGTTGCGGCTGGAAAACACCAACTAAAATAGGCTGTGACAAAGAGGCTGGGGAGGAGAAAAAAATACATTTAGTTTTCTGCACATTTCAGAGGCCCATTGAATTTATTCATAGTACCTTTAAGCTCTACATCACTTTACAAAAAAACAAGAAAGTGTTTTATTTCCTAACCCTTCATCTCACTGAAGATCTTTTTCACCTATCTTTAGGTTGATTTGAAAGTGGTACTGATTTATGCAGACTAAACTAATAAATGGCTGAGCCAATAGTTTTGGTTCTGGCCACATTAACTGTAGTTTTGCTCCTCTCTAGTTTTGGGTTTTAGACATGTCATTCACTCAACAAAACAAAAAAAGGGCAACGAAAACATTTTCAAAATTCATCATCCATTACGCAACAATATGATAAACTTTGCACATTTTAAATTGGCTATGTTCACATGGGAGCACAGTTTTTTTGCAGTGATCCCACGCTGTTTTTGATGTGGTCTGCATGTTTGCTGCATCCAAAACATCATATTTTGTGCCTTTGATAATATATCCTTAGGGAGAAAGTGCAAGGGGAGTGAAAAGTCACAACTGATAAATTGTCCTCAATGGGTCAGAAATCAGATTGTGTGCAATAATAGAATTTGAACCCCTAAAGAAAAAAGTTATTGTCCGTTAACATTCCTTATAACAAAAAATTTTAATGTCTGTGCCCTCTAACCTGGTCTTGTGATTGGCCGAACTGGAGGTGAAGGAAATGACAATACTGGTGCTTGAACTGGGGAGCTAGGTGGCCATCCTCTGTGCCTTTTCTTTGGTGGGCCAGAAAAAGTTACCCCTGTGAGTAAAGATGAACAGGGTGGATAAATTGAATATTTGATTTACATATATCAACCAATATATAGCAAAGAGGTACAGTTACAGAATGTTGATGTAAAAGACCCATACCACTATCGCCCACAATGCATCCTGGGCTTGGAGAAGTTGAGTGAGCAAGTGGCTGAGATGGAGCTGAATTTAGTACTGTGACTCTTCCTCCATTCATGGCACCATTGGTGATCTCTGGTGCTTGGATTGAAATAGATGCTAGCAGAAAGAAATCAACAAATATAGAACCAAAAGCTACATGGTATGTTAGACCAGCACCTAAATTAAAGCAAACTCACCAGCAGGAAAAGTTTTTCCTACAGCATGGACAGGTAGAGGTAGTGGCTTCACAATACCCTTATTTCGAGACAGATCTTGAGGAGTACTTGAAGTAAGAGCAGTAGATGTTTTGGCTGAGACATAAGATTGCATTTCTGTCAAAACATTTGTAAAGTCAAGGGTAAAACAAAATAAATAAATAAAAAAAACATGTTCCAAGATGAATAAACGTTTGTTGCAGAGGACAGACTGTTTGAATTATTAAAAAAAATAAAAAATCTTGTCATATGAATATTTCTGTCCTGTTATTCTAAAGATTATTGGTGTAATAACATAGGAAAAAAAAAATAGATAAAAATAGATAAAAGCTAACCTGAATGTAAGAATCCAGATTTGTATCCATTACTGTTTTCATTCTCAGATGTCATAGAGACAGAAGTAATTGGCTTTACAGTTGGGGTAGGGAATGGTCGACTTCGAGGCTCTTAAAATAAAAATAAAAAAATAAGGTATATGCAAGTGTACATAAGGCAAAATTTGTTGCAGCACAACAAAACAGATTTAGCGAACATAAAGAATAAACACTTTCACTGAAACAGTTTGGCAAGTCACATTTTTTTTTATTAATATGGAAATGTGAATGAAGTTTGGGCACAATTTGCAATGTGTACATTATATATATATATATATATATATATATATATATATATATACACATACACACATATATACATACACACATATATACATACACACACACACATATATACATACACACACACACACACATATATATTATTTTTTATTTTTTTGTGGGTCAATAACTTGCTGATTATAGTTCTGTTTTACTCTTTTATAAAACCACTTTATGAACCTACAACAAGAGGTTGTCTGAATCTGGAAAAAAGGTTAGCTCTGGCTACCAATCACCTGCCCCATCCCTTATCACTGCCATTCTAATGGTGGTTGATCCCAGCTAATCAGTGCTCCCTAGTGACTTCTCGACACACACAAATTACCAATCAATGAAAACTCACAGCTATGATTTGTATCACATTTTATAGGAGAGATCTTTCTGGCAGATCTAGGGACCTTTGTTAGGTCCCCAGCTGCCAGTGTAACCCATTGGTGCCGTGCCACATCAATAGGTAGAAAAATGAAGCCCATCCATCAAACACCTTAGACAGAGGCGTAGCTTGTTTTTTTTTGGCCCCGATGCAAAATCTGCAACAGGGCCCCATATGCCAAATATAATACTAGTCCCTTATGGGACAGTTGTGCTTTGGGGCCCCCTTAGGCACCAGGGCCCTGGTGTGACTGCTACCTCTATAGCTACACCCCTGACCTTAGATACTGCTACTTCTTTTGACAGTGGAATCTAAGAGGTGAAACAGCCAGGATCGGCTGAAATAATAATTTCAGATGGAACTTGGCCATTAATCACCACCGCATTCCTGCTAGTATTACACACACACACACCACATAGAACATTTTGAAAAACATATGTTTCAGAACCACATATCAAAATAATAATTGGAACAAGAAATGTGGGATTGGAACAAGAAATTTTGTATCTATAAAGAGGCTGTCTCATAAGAGAAAACACCCACTAATACGAGAGATATGAGAGATAAGTCGCATCTGGCCACTCATTCACACGCTACCCCTGCAGTGGCTGCTGCATAAGGAATTTGGGACGGCTGTCTTGTATAATGGAAGAGGTTAATCAGTGAGAATGCTAACTACCAGATCTCAACTTTAGTTAATTGAGGGTTGAGCCTTTAAAATGTCCATATACCCAAATATGGTACACTAATGGGGATTGTTTTTATATTTTTTACTTTAAAAAGGGGGTTTCCCCATCTTATAAATTTATTACAAGAAGACATGCAGATTGGCGAGAGTCTGACCACCAGGACTCCCACCAATACCAAGAATGGGTATAACTGTGGCCCTATACTGTACATAGGGTCGCAGAACATCCCGAGTGTAGGAGCATGGATAACTTAATGAGATGGGGAAAACCCCTTTAAGATGTGGAGCACTAGAGCCAGTAGGAACTGAAAACTAATCAATTATTAAGGGTCTCTAAATTGTTAATTCACATCTATAGGGTTCAAGTAAAGTGACTCACCTTTCCAGCAGATAAGTGGCCCTTTGCAGAGTGCTCCTTGGGAGTTCCTCACAATATAATACCTTAAGTGCTTTTGCTTCTTTGGTTGAGTTGTAAGCTTTAGGTTAATATGATTGGAGAACTCTGTGAAATACCTAAAACCACGCTCGCCGCAGCCGATGCAATTTCCAGAGAAACCTTGAAAATGTAGTTACAGGTTAAAAGCACTTGTGTCAGTTCAAGGCAGAAGACTTGTTCTATATAAGAAAAGCTATGATATCAGAAGCCGGCCTCTAAATATAAACCACAAATATATTTTAACTAAAAAACAAACAAACTATTTTTCACAGTAACAATGAGAATAAGGAGAGTGCGTCTCACAAATCCGTACTGCGGAAGTTGCATTTCCGAAAATCACTCACCTAAAAGTGCATTTTTTCCATCATCATCAGGGAGAAATCTTTTATCAACTGCACAGACAAGAATATGTTCAGGGAGACTCTGAGTCTTTACTCCAACCAAAAGAAAGCCTGGTGGAACTTCAATTTGCTCTTTACTGAGTGAAGATAATCGTAAATCCTTCCCTGCTTGGCAGAACCCTAAAGTGGATCAAAGTAGCGTAATCTAGTTAGGTTTTCTATATAGATACATAGCTTGGACACGCAAGTATTTTTGAATGAAGCATTTAGCAGAAAAGAAACATAATTTCTTAAAACATGTAGACTATTGTAGCAATTCTACATTCCATGTATACTTTAGAACAGTGTGTGTTCTCTAAATGAGAGCTCTCAATCCAGTAATTCACACAAAACATTATGGAGATATCCTGCCCTCTTAAGGAAGTGCTTAATACAAAATGGATTTATAGTTCAGCGGTATGCAGTGACCTGCACTCCCAGTGGTGGCTGCAGACAGACTATATATATATATATATATATATATATATATATATATATATATATATATATATATATATATACATACATACACATACATACACATACATACATACATACACACACACACACACACTTTTTCTTTTTTCTTTTTTTTTTTTTTTTTAAGAGCACTGCATAATATTACTATTTTCAGAGCTTGAGGTACACTTAAATTTACAAATATATTATATAGGGTAGAGCTGGGCGGTATGACCAAATATGTGTATCACGGTATTTTTTTTTAACTTACGGCGGTTCCACGGTATATAACGGTATTTTCAACCCCCCCCCCCCAAATCATGTGACCCGCCAGCGCTGTTCTGCCCCCCCCCCAAATCATGTGACCCGCCAGCACTGTTCTGCTCCCCCCCATTTAATTATCAGCCCAGAGGGGTACTATTCACATATGTCAAGCACTGCCCTCCTCCTCTTTGTTGGGGGCCGCCGGCGATGGAACTCATTGTACGCCTGTGGTCTCCAACCTGCGGACCTCCAGTTGTTGCAAAACTACAACTCCCAGCATGCCCGGAAAGCCAATGGCTGTGTGGGCATGCTGGGAGTCGTAGTTTTGCAACATCTGGAGGTCTGCAGGTTGGAGACCACTGGCGTACAGTATAGAGTTCCATCGCCGGCGGCCCCCAACAAAGAGGAGGAGGGCAGTGCTTGACATATGTGAGTAGTACCCCTCTGGGCTGATAATTAATTGGGGGGGCAGAACAGCGCTGGCGGGTCACACAGGATTAGTTCCCTGATGTGGGGACAGCGCAGCGCTGCGCTGAGCTGATAATACATTCCCGAAGGGGGAGGGGCCTAACCGGTATTGCGGTATGGGGGAAAATTCATATCGAGCAGCCCAAAAAATTCGGTATTCGGTATGAACCGGTATACCTCCCAGCCCTAATATAGGTTTTTTTTTTTTCAGAATACACTTACCATCTATAGTACAAGAACCTTCTGGGGCAGGTTTTTGTGCATATGGCAAAGGAGGACTACTTGAATCGGATGTGTCCTCTTCCTCATCGTCATCATCCATTTCACACATGGACTGACTGTTCGAGAAGTCCAGGCTGCCATTCTGAGTGTACCTCTGAGCAAAATCCTTTTCAAGTTCCTCAACTTTTGGTTTTACATCAACACCTAAACAAGAAACAATGGTACTGAAACAATTGAAATGGAAGAAGAAAAAAAATATGCTAGAAAACACAGTGTGCGTACATAGCCTTACAAAATAGTTCATGATTAACATTACACCTTACAATCCTCACTTGTCTAAAAAGTTCTTTAAAGTGTACTTGTGGCTTTAAAAAAAAGCTTTAGACATGTCCTTGAGATCCGTTAAAAGTTTTGGTTGGTAGGGGTCCGAGTGTTCAGACCCAGACAAATTGTTTCAACAAGTAAAGTGCAGCTGACAAACAATCACATAGACTTACATTGCAAGTTTTCTTTGCTTAGCTAATACTAGCTGGGAGAAAAGCGCGCCATCATGAACGGTCTGAACACTCAAAACTCTACAACATGTCAAAAGTTTGAATGCCCATTTAAGTTTTAACTTGAGAAATTCTGTTCTTTTCCAAACATTGCAATAAGATCAACAATTAACTATGGACTAGTATATCACTGTTTCCATACTGCTCATTCATACATTATGTTCAATTTATTCGAAATTAAGTTTGCAGAATTTCAGATCTTTTGACATTTTTCTTCAATGTTATATAATCTACCGTATGTACTGCAACTTTTAAATGGTACATTACAAAATATAAAGCTTTCACTTACCATCTGCAGAGAAAGTAGAGTTTTCTGCATTTAAATAAAGTTGGGAGAATACTGGACATGGCACAACACTGTTACATCTTAGGGAGGCTTCTATAGAATTATGAAGAGCTTCCTCGAACCGGGCAGATTTCAGCTGTCCTGCATAAGAGTTACCCATGTCCTGACAGGAAAAAAAAATACACTAGAAAAACAAACATTTGAAGAAAAGATAAAAAGCAAATAAAAAATCTCTGACTGCAAGTATGGATTGAATAACAGATATGAGATATATAGTCACAATTATCCAAAACAGTAAAACCACCAGCCTATTAATATGTATTCCCTTTGTGCCAGCAAAACTGCTCAATATAATTCCCAAATGGACTCTAAAAGACCTCTGAAGGTGTCCTCTGGTATCTTTGTATCTAAACAAGATGTTAATATTAGAGGGGCTCTCCGGTGGGAAAACTATTTTTTTTAATTTTTTTAATCAACTGGTGCCTAAAAGAAACAGATTGGTAAATTACTTCTATTTAAAAATCTTAATCCTTCCAGTACTTATCAGCTGCTCCACAAGACGTTTCACATTTCTTTTTGAATTTCTTTTCTGTCTGACCACAGTGCTCTCCACTGACAACTCTGTCCATGTACCGTCCAGAGCAGGATAGGTTTGCAATGGGGTTATGCTCCTGCTCTGTACAATGTTGTGTACGAGGGGCGCGTATGACTAATACATATCCGTGGCTGTATAATTCGGCCCATCATCTGGTTGGTCACTTCCATTAATAAAATTAAGTTTCCGCTCATCTGACTGATTTTCTGAATAGACAATAATAAAACTGGAAAAATGTGTTTTATTAGGCTTCCCTGGACTATTTTAATAGGCACTATAATTAAAACTAATTTTTGCTATTGCACTCCTTATGGTAAATTAAAAAAATCTTTCTGATGTATTTTGTTTAAAAAGTTCTCTATGTTTTGTGTTTTAAAAAACCTGCCACTAGTGGTCTCCCTACTTATCCAAAGCACATCCCCCCCCAATCTCTCTTGCTTTTCCACTTTGGGTGAGGAAATGTATTTTTTACTTTTTTATTTAATTTTTTTTGATGGGTGGGTATTAGGCTCAGAGTGGCATAGTCAAGGACACTGTGTGGGTTTACTTTTGCTAAACAGTTCTGATGTAAATGAATATGTAAAATCATACAGTTTACACAAAAAAACTAAATACTAGAAGGAAATCATTGTAAACTGCGTCCCATCTGTCAAATGTAGGTAAAGGAGGGGGTTTTATGCTCCTTAATACAGGGCAGGTGGTCAGCAAAAGCCAGGGGACATGTCAAAATAATGAGCAACACAAGGCAAGACAATGATTCTGAGCTAAACAGGACAAACAGATTTAGAAGGCGCGGGGGTGGCACGTGTGATCTGGTCAAGAACATCACAGGGGGATATGGAAGCTTGGTTTTGAAATCTATTTGTTGCACAGCTACCTCATTTACATAAACTGCATGACTCCTTAATGATTTTCTAACAGCTCCAGCAGTGAGCCTCTTACAAAGGACTACTGCTTTTCTATTTTACAAGTTAAATTGTTAAAGACACTATATTACGGTGAATTTTAGAAAAATAAAAAATACAACAAAAACACTACATGGTTTGCACTATTGATCTAAAAACTAAACACTGGACAGCATACTGCTGCTTGCACTATGCAAAAAATAAAAGCCCAATAAGTCTTACGAAGTTTTAGTAATATGTACCGTAGTACTATAGTGTATTCATTAAATGTCCTAAAACATACATCTGTGTGTCTACATTGACAAAAAAGACAAAGTCTTGAAGTTTTTAAGAATAGAATTTGAAAAGCTAAAATGCTCTGAAAAAGAGGACCCTGAGCAAATTCACAGCTACATTCAGTATCTACAGAAGCAATTAAATGACTAATAATACTATTATAATAAATTACACTTGTACCACGGAATTGAAAACCAGAAACCAGCTCCTTTAATACACTCTCAAAATCCTTCAATGAACTTGCCATCAAACTTGCATAGCTTTGTGCCCTATGAAACAGTTATACATCAAATGTCAGGCAAGAATAAGATGCCAAAAATTATTTTTCAAGGTAAACAAAAGCAGGCAAGAATCTCCTGAGAGGGATAATGACTGTAGGCAATGTGCATGCCACATCAAACCATAAAAGCCAATGTGAACAGAAGCAGTGTCAGGAAAAATGTGTACAGCAGAGGCAAAAGGGCTAAAGCATTAACCTCCCAAAAAGAAAAAAAAAAAACATGTAGAGTGGACAAAGGGGAGATGGATTTAACAAGGTGAAACTCTGACATTACAGCAGCAACTAACTCAGATACTGGCCCTCATTTACTAATCTAAACCCGACCTCTTTTGTCAGGTTTTTTTGTCGCATCTTTGTCTGCGCCATGTCGCAGACATCATGCGCCAGTCTGCGACAGGATGCGACCTTTATAAAGGTTTCCAACCCGAATTTGTTGAATTGTTGTGGATTTTTTCCCGACAGCTCAGAGGAGTTGGAAACCAAAACCAACAAAACCCACGTGCGACAAACAGGATGCCACATAATAATAAATACCAGGGGAAAAAAGCAGTCGGGTAAGAAAGCAAGATAGACTTACAACCCGATTTTCTTAGTAAATGAGGGCCACTGTCACTATTTACAGTACACTAAACTTTAAGTTTTTTATATGTTTGCACTTTTGTTTTTTCCACCTCACCTTCTAAAAATCCTAACGCTTTTAATTTCCCCCCTACAGACCTATATGAGGGCTTATTTTTTGTGCCACCAATTGTACTTCGTGAGGACATCATTTTACCACAAAATCTAAGACGAAAAAACAAAAGCAAAAAATAATTGTTTTATTTTTCAGCCTGGGCCAATGGAAAAAATTAAGTTTGACTGAACAACCCCATGAGTAGTCCGGCGCGCACTTTTTTCCTTTTATCCTGTCCGTGCTGCAAAATAAAAGAAAACACACTTTCTCTTACCTGCCAACGAGCCCCCGGAGCTCTGGTACACTCCGGTACAGGTGTTTGGTCCCCGGGCTGTATTCTTCTTACTTCCTGTTAGCCCGACACGTCACACGGAGCTTCAGCCTATCACCAGCCGAGGCGGGACATCGCTGCGGCCGGTGATAGGCTGAAGCTCCATGTGACGTGCCGGGCTGGGCTAACAGGAAGTAAGAAGAATACAGCCCAGGGACCGAACACCTGTACCGGAGTGTACCGGAGCTCCGGGGGCTCGTTGGCAGGTAAGAGAAAGTGTGTTTTCTTTTATTTTGCAGCCCGGACAGGATAAAAGGAAAATAGTGCGCGCCGGAGTACTCCTTTAAGTCCCAGTTCAAGGATCCCTATTGAATACCTCTAATATATCTAGAACATAAAAAAGCTCCTTGTGCATGTTCCTACCCTTTAGCTAGCTAATACTTGAATCTCATTGCTATAGATATACAAGTCATGGCCGTAAATTTTGGCACCCCTGAAATTTTTCTAGAAAATTAAGCATTTCTCACAGAAAAGGATTGCAGTATCACATGTTTTGCTATACACATGTTTATTCCCTTTGGAACTAAACCAAAAAAGGGAGGAAAAAAAGCAAATTGGACATAATGTCACACCAAACTCCAAAAATGGGCTGGACAAAATTATTGGCACCCTTTCAAAATTGTGTATAAATAAGATTGTTTCAAGCATGTGATGCTCCTTTAAACTCACCTGGGGCAAGTAACAGGTGTGGGCAATATAAAAATTACACCTGAAAGCAGATGAAAAAGGAGAGAAGTTCACTTATTTGCATTGTGTGTCTGTGTGTGTGCTACACTGAGCATGGACAACAGAAAGAGGAGAGGAGAACTGTGAGGACTTGAGAACCAAAATTGTGGAAAAATATCAATAATCTCTAGGTTACAAGTCCATCTCCAAAGATGTAGATTTGCCTTTGTCCACAGTGCACAACATCATCAAGCAGTTTGCAACCCATGGCACTGTGGTTAATCTCCCTGGGCATGGACGGAAGAGAAACATTGATGAAAGGTGTCAACGCAGGATAGTCCAGATGGTTGATAAGCAGCCCCAAACAAGTTCCAAATATTTTCAAGCTGTCCTGCAGGCTCAGGGATCATCAGTGTCAGCACTAACTATCCGTCGACATTCATAAATGAAACGCTATGGTAGGAGACCCAGGAGGACCCCACTGCTGACACAGAGACATAAAAAAGCAAGACTACATTTTGCGAAAATGAACTTGAGTAAGCCAAAATCCTTCTGGGAAAAGGTCTTGTGGACAGATGAGACCAAGATAGAGCTTTTTGGTAAAGCACATCATTCTACAAAGAACAGAACACAGTACCTACAGTGAAATATGGTGGAGGTTCAATGTTTTGGGGTTGTTTTGCTGCCTCTGGCACTGGGTGCCTTGAATGTGTGCAAGGCATCATGAAATCTGAGGATTACCAACGGATTTTGGGTTGCACTGTACAGCCTAGTGTCAGAAAGCTGGGTTTGCGTCCGAGATCTTGGGTCTTCCAGCAGGACAATGACCCCAAACATACATCAAAAAGCCCCCAGAAATGGATGGCAACAAAGCGCTGGAGAGTTCTGAAGTGGCCAGCAAGAAGTATCTATCTTTATCTATCTCCAATAAAGAGGTGTCCCAACATTTCACAAAGGCTTCGTGTGTAAGCTTAAGAAGACTTTGTAGTAATTAAAATAGGGTTTACTTAAAATAACATTCAACTTCTCTAAGTGGCAGCATATAGGACAAAAACAAATATCAGCTGAATATCAGCTAATTCTGCAGCTTTAGTAATTGCATTGTAATATGGCAGAACAAAGTTGTACAGTTAATCGAGGGAATTCTAGGTTTCGTATGATTAATTGGTGCCTGCACAAAAGGCCTATTTGTTTGGAGCTGCCATCAAAAAAAGCCATTAGTTACTATTATGTTATTCATTCACTATTTTGATTAATATCTTACTAATGTGCCAGGGATTGCCTAGATAAGAAGGGACACAGCGGCATAGATCTTAGGGCTGTGCATAATGTTAAAGAGTCATTTGGACAACATGTGCCTATTAAGAGAATGACATATGCTTCTCTCCATTGTCAAATCTAATGCTTCTTGACTGTGACATTGATTCTTGAATGATACACTATAAGGGTATGTTCACATGTACATGATCTGCTGCATATTTTTGCAGCAGATATTGTGCAGCTGATTTTGCTAACCATTAACTTCAATAGGTAGCAAAATCAGCTGCAGAAATATGCAGCAAAAATATGTATTTGTGAACATCCCCTAAGAGATTTTATTCAGTACTACACACAATAAATGTGAAGAGTAATTTTAGAAATTGGCACATATGAATATTAAAACATGAATACCTCACATGGCAACTTCTTGGCAAACTGCTGATGATCTTTTAATGTGTATTTATGTTCAAACAATGTGTGTATGACAGAAATTCTCCTCAGGGAACACTATGTCCTAACAGTACCTGTTGTATGTGGATACCAGGTTTCAGGAAGTGCATATCTCATCTAAGAAAAGCTGGATTAGATATGGGAAATCTAAAAGTATTTAAGTCCCTGGCAAAATTGCTTGCTAGGGACTTTGCTAAGTCCTGTTATCTGCCTGTATTTTTATGGGATAATAGGCAGGTTTGAACCCCTTTCTGGGCCACTCCAGATCAGCACAGGTGCTAAACACAACCTGTCACTGGGCTTTAAAACTAGGTAAGCGCCTGCAAGTGAGGCTCTGAGGAACTGGCACTACTGATGAAGTTTGAATCCAGAGGTTTGAAGACTCAAAATGGGACATGTTAGTAACACATTTGCTGAATGTTTGGTGACTGGTTGTTTTATGTACAGTGGTCCCTCAACATACGATGGTAATCCGTTCCAAATGGACCATCGTTTGTTGAAACCATCGCATGTTGAGGGATCCGTGCAATGTAAAGTATAGGACAATGGTCTACAACCTGCGGACCTCCTGATGTTGCAAAACTACAACACCCAGCATGCCCGGACAGCCGTTGGTTGTCCTGGCATGCTGGGTGTTGTAGTTTTGCAACATCTGGAGGTCAGCAGGTTGAAGACCACTGTTATTGGAGGTTGTACTCACGTGTCCCTGCTGCTCCGGACCATCACCGCTCGTCACCACTGCCCTGGATGTCACCTTCCATCGCTGTCGCCGCGTCCCTGACGTTCTGGTAAGGCCTCTGCTTCACCGGCATCCGCGCTCTCCGTCATCACGTCGCTACACACGCCGCTCCTATTGGATGATGGGACAGCATGCGCAGCGACGTGATGACGACGATGGAGAGCGCTGACGATGCAGAGGATCCCGGAGAGGACGCGCCGGAGCCCCGAGGACAGGTGAGTGATAGTCAGCGGACCACACGGGGCACCGTAAACGGCTATCCGGTAGCAGCTGAAGCAGTCTGCGCTGCCGTAAAGCCGTTTATGCGACGGCCCCGACATACAAAAGCATCGTATGTTGATGCTGCCTTTAACATGCGATAGCCTCTGAGAGGCCATGTTGAAATTATCGTATGTCGGGGCCATCATGGGTCGAGGGGTCACTGTATTGTCAGCAGATTAATTTTGTGCTTTCATGCCTGGGTTTGAATGCTATATTTTCTTTTTTGTTTGCTGAAAAATAAAAAACAGCCCTTACCGCTTAGCCAATCACTGGCCACACTGGTGTCCTATTGGCTGACCAGACAGATCTTTCTCCAGCTTCTCACCTCAGAGCAGACTGAAGTGAGGAGCAGCTGCAGACAAGAAAAAGGTGCAGCAGGAGCTGAGGGGGCAGGTAAGTATCTTTTTTTTTTTACTTACACTATATAGACTCCAGCCACCAATTGTATTTCATAAGTAGCAGTAGCAGGGTGAGGCAAAATAGCTGGTCGTCTTCCCCTCTTACCACATGGCTCATTTGCCCTGCTAAACACCCGGCTACGGTCCCAGAATGCTGCAATGTGACCAGCCATTTTACACATGGATTTGTGTGAAGCAGAAGTCACTTTCTCTATGTAAAACTATGAGAGGCATTCCACAGATAGCAGAATTGCAATGTCAAACCCAGTCAAAAAAATATGTTTTTAAAGCTGATTTA
Organism: Hyla sarda; assembly: GCF_029499605.1. NCBI lineage: Eukaryota > Metazoa > Chordata > Amphibia > Anura > Hylidae > Hyla > Hyla sarda. Next base: position 268,447,482 of record NC_079193.1, on the reverse strand, counting down.
CAGAAGCCAAAACTCTCAAGGTTCAGTGTGTTTACCTGAAACCTTTATTTCTAAACCTTATCTTGCGTCAAGAAATGTATCAAGGGAAAGGCTATTTTGTCTACCCTATCAAAAGACTAAATTCTGTTCTAACCTTGTGAGCAAGACTGTCATATAAACAAATTATATGGAGAGATGAAGCCTGTCTTAGACACAAGCACACAAGGAAGTTACATACATCAAATTTTTTAGCCATGGAAATAGATACAGCCATGTTTCTAGCAGCATTTGCTGATTCTTTGAGGACAAGAAGTTTGTAAAACATACATTTAGGAAAATGAAGTCCAAGGATAAATGTGACCCAAGGACAGTGAGATCATGCTCAGAATATTATACAATAATAGCTGCAAAACGTAAACCAAATTATTACCAGTGAGCTGTGACTTTTGCTTTTTTTTTTTTTTTTTTAACTTTCATTTGGTTGATGTTTCTAATATATTAAAGCGGTACTCCACTGGAAAACATTTCTTTTTTTAAATGAACTGGTGCCAGAAAGTTAAACAGATTTGTAAATGACTTCTATTAAAAAATCTTAATCCTTCCTGTACTTATTAGCTGCTGAATACTACACTGGAAATTATTTTCCGTTCTAAACACAGAGCTGTCTGCTGACATCACGAGCACAGTGCTCTCTGCTGACATCTCTGTCCATTTTAAGAACTGTCCAGAATAAAAGCAAATCCCCATAGCAAACATATTTAGTTGTAAGCTTGCACTTATTTTTTGGTGTAGGATTAAAGGGGTACTGCAGGGAACTAAACCCATAGCCCATCCTTTCCCTCTCACCAACCTATGCATTTGTCTAAATATCATTCATTAGCTTTATATAGCAGTTTCCCTTTTTCAGCTGTCACTAACAGGCAGGAAATGAGAGAAAAATGTAATTCTCAAATCCACCTTGTCTTGGTGTAAACCCCTCACTAAGACTAGCCCCACCCTTCAGGACACCACCACCTGATTTCTGTCTGATTTTTGTTTGGTCTAGAGCCTTGGCAGTACAGCTACACATCCCCTCCCCTCCCTGTTTGAGAGCTTGTGAGAGAAAAGCAGTGAAGATTCATAGTCACAACTGAGCGGCTGCAATTTTTCTGCTGAAAATGTTATCACTGACTTCAGTGGCTATTCAGAGCCCAGCATGATTTATTGCTGGAGGAAGGATAGTCTGAAAGAAAAGACAAATAAAGTGTGTGTGAGCTGCAGTGTAAGCCATTACACAGAGCTGCACTGACTTCTGGGAGTTGTAGTCTGTGCTGCAAACAAGGAAAAAGTATTTAGGAGACATCAGGGGCCAACGGAGCTGACAAAACCCTGGAGTACCCCTTTAAGTTACAGTTACAACTAGGGCTGCATGATATTAGGAAAATGTGCGCTTGCGATATGCGATACGATATAATAAACAAAATGGTGAAATCCCAACATTTCATGTCCAATCGCCTCCATTTCACATCTACCTACCCATTTTATGCCCACCGCCTATTTCACATCTCCCCCTTGTCACATTCCTCCACCCCCCCCCCCCCCCCCTCGTCACATTCTTGTATTCTTGTACTGCAGCAATACACTGGGTTTCCCGGGCGGATTTCAAATCTTCCGCGGGACCCGGGAAACCTAGTGTATTGCTGCAGTACAAGACCTTTCCCCATCAGTAAATCACTGGCTGACACATGACACCACTGCGGCCAGAGATTGGCCGAAAAGGCAAAAGTCCTACTGCCTTTACTAAGAAGAGAGGAAACTCCGTAGCGCACGAGACGAATCTGCAGGGACCGGGACTAGGTGAGCAGAAGGTTTTTATATTTTTCTCCCTGCACCCTTAGCTCAGTATTTTTCTAGCTGGGTGCCTCCAGCTGTTGTGAAACTACTACTCCCAGCATGCCCAGACAGCCTTTGCCGGTCCGGGCATGCTAAGAGTTGTAGTTTTGCAACAACTGGAGGCCCCACGGTTGGGAAACAATGACTTCGTATTTAAATTAGTTTTTACCTGCTCTGGCCGGACCCCGCCAAGGGAGCCAGCCTGAGCAGATAATGGCATGTTTTCCCAGGGGACCGTATCGCTATATCTCAAAAATCACCATTTGATTGCTTTTGGGATATATCGTGCAGCCCTAGTTACAACTAGTTTTCATTTTTGGAGTTGTACATTTTTTTTAATTCAAACAATATTATTCACACAATAGAGCATAAACCAAGTGTAAACAAACAGACAAAAACATCAAAAGGATACACAGCGACCTGGTTGGTCCAACAAGTGCAACAAAACTTTGGGAAAGAAATGCAAGGAGATCTGTATCGAGGAATGACAGTCTTAGCTTCTTGGAGATGCTTTGTCAAGTACTTTCTGTATTTAGATTGGGCCGTGGGGAACATATAGGAGGGCCGCTTCAGGTGTGCTAGGGATGATGAACTGTGCCACATCAAAGATAGCTTGAAGACCCATACGCCATAAGGACAGGAGCCTAGAGCATTCGCACCATATATAAGTCACCGTCCCCTTGGCAAAATCACAACAGAAACAGGGGCTCGGTACAAATGGGTACCATCGATGGCGAGAGGTCGGCATATGGTACTAATGTGATAGAATTTCGAAAATGGTCTCCTGGGCTCTTGTGGCAATCAATACCTTAGGGGTCAAGTAAAAGCACCTGGCCCATTGATCAGGAGCAAATTGCTTACAAAGTTCTATCTTTAACACCTGGCAGTATCGATCGAACAGAAAGAAAGATCAAATTAGGCCAAGATGGAGTATCGGAAGTAAAAGAAGGCTAAACAAAGTTGTCCAAAGGGTATTCAAAAGTAGCATGACGGGGCCGATTGTCAATCAACTAAAATGTTATGGGGCTTAAGAGAATCTCCAGCTGGGACATGGTAAAAATGGAGAGGACAGGAGAGGGCGATCTGAAAATCCTCCCCATCCCCAGAGGAGGAACCGGATAGGAACTTCAAGTTATGATGTTTGGTTACATCATATAAAATACCATAAAGCTAACCAGCTTACCCAGCTTAACCCCTTAAGGACAGACCCATTTTTTACGCTAATGACCAGGCTTTTTTTTTCAATTTAACATTTCTCTTTAAATGCTAATAACTTTAGAACGCTTTTTCTGAGCTAAGCGAGATATTTTCTTCGTGACAGATTGTACTTTAAGTGGTGCATTTTTGTTGACACATGCAGCATTTTGTGTGAAAAACTTCAAAATATTGTGAAAAACTGGAAACTTGTTATTGCTCTGTGCCTTACATACCCTTTCTTTTGACTTCCTTTACAGATTGTGAGCTTACAGATTGATTGCTCTTTATGCTACTGGTGTATTCTTTTACCTTGCCCTTGACATCTATTTTTTATGCTGATCTGTTTTGTTTGAAAAAGGTTTAAGAAAAATATATTTTAAAAAACTAAACTTTTCTCGCTTTATTTTTTATAATTTTTTTGTGTTCATTGTGCGGTAAAAGTGATGTTATATTTATTCTGTGGGTCAGTACAAGTAAGACGATACCCATTTTATATAGCTTTTTATGTTCTGAGCAAAATTCATTTATTTTTTTTGTTATTTTTCGACAGCCGTAACTTTTTACATTTTTCGCCCAACTCATTGAGTGAGTGCTTATTTTTTGTGGGACAAGCTGTATTTTTATTGGTATCATTTTTGCGATACATGCTACCTTTTGATCTTTAATTCCGCTATTTGCACCAAAATTGGTGAATTTTGCACTTTTTAGTTGTTTTTTTTGTTGCGTTCACCATGCGAGAATTTACATTATAGCTTTCTAGTACACATCATTACGATGTGGCAATATGTATACGATTTGTGTTTTGTTTTTTATACACTTTATACCTTAAAGAACCTTTTATTAGTATTTTTTTCACTTTTTACAGGTTATACTATGCTGCAATACATTTGTACTGCAGCACAGTATGTCCTGATGAGCTGCACAAACTAAAGCCTGTGCGATCCAGCCTCTGGCTGGATCTCACAGGCTTCCGTAGCAGGCATACAGGAGGTCATCATCTGCCCTCCTGCTGCCATAGCATCCAACTACGACCCGCAATAGAATCACGGCGCTGCCGTTTGTGAACAGGGGGAGCACCCCCCCCTGTGAACACCATAGATGCCGTGATCAGGATTGATCACGGCATCAATGGGGTTAATGCTGCAGGAACAAGCGCGATCGCGGCCCAGGCAGCTGCGGGGGGGGCCGCGTCCCGCTGGGGATCACCTGCAGCGCCTCGCGATAAGCAGGAGATCGCTAGGATGTATTTATACGTCCAGTTGCGCTAACAAGCTAGCTACCAATGACAAAGTAAGAGGTAGGTGGAGTGTCCTTAAAAATGATTTCAGGGACTTAGGCCGCAAGCTTAAGGCAAGGACCTCCAAGGTAGTATTTTCTGAAATACTACCAGTACCACGAGCCACACCAGAGAGGCAGCGGGAGATCAGGGAGGTAAACAAGTGGCTCAGAAGCTGGTGTAGGAAGGAAGGGTTTGGGTTCATGGAGAACTGGGCTGACTTCGCTGTCGGTTACCGGCTCTACCGTAGGGACGGGCTGCACCTCAATGGGGAGGGTGCAGCTTTGATTGGGGAGAAGATGGCTAGAAGGGTGGAGGAGTGTTTAAACTAGGGACTTGGGGGGAGGGAACCTACAGCAAAGAGGGGGAAGATAGTGTAGATAGAGAGGTGGGAATTATAAATGTACCTGGGGGTGGAGCGGAGGGAGGGGTTAGAATAGTTAATAGGAATAGGCTTCATAGGAAAATAAAACTTACACCCTTGAATCCCATTAACCCCAATAACATAAAGGATGGAAATGTAAAGTGTATGTTCACAAATGCCAGAAGCCTAGCAAATAAAATGGGGGAGCTTGAGGCCTTGATACTGGAGGAACATATGGATATAGTAGGGGTCACTGAGACATGGCTGGACTCCTCACATGACTGGGCTGTTAATCTGCAGGGGTTTACATTGTTTTGCAAGGATAGAATGAACAGAAAAGGTGGTGGAGTCTGTCTGTATGTAAGAAGTGGTATGAAAGTCAGTGTGAACGATGCCATAGTGTGTGATGATTTTGAGGAGGTGGAATCACTGTGGGTAGAATTACAAAAGGAGGGAAATACTGAAAAAATAGTATTTGGTGTAATCTACAGACCCCCTAATATCACTGAAGAGATAGAAGTTCGGCTTCATAAACAAATAGAGAGGGCCGCCCGGGCAGGTACAGTGGTAATAATGGGAGATTTTAACTATCCAGATATAGATTGGGGTCCGGGGTTGGCTAAAACTACAAAGGGGCGACAATTCCTAAATTTATTGCAGGATAATTTTATGGGCCAGTTTGTGGAGGACCCAACAAGAAGTGATGCCTTGTTGGATCTGATCATTTCCAACAACGCAGAGCTTGTTGGTAATGTAACTGTGCGGGAAAACCTTGGTAATAGCGACCACAATATAGTTACTTTTGACTTAAAATGTAGAAAACAAAGACAGGCGGGGAAGGCAAAAACATATAACTTTAAAAAGGCAAATTTACCTGGGCTGAGAGCTGCACTACAGGACATAGACTGGGGGAGGTGTTGTCAAATACTGATACAGAAGGTAAATGGGACATCTTTAAATCAACTCTAAATAACTATACAGCTAAATATATACCAAAGGGGAACAAATATAAACGATTAAAACGAAATCCTACATGGCTGACACATGATGTTAAAAGAGCAATAAACAACAAAAAAATAGCCTTCAAAAAATACAAATCTGATGGGTCAGCGATAACATTTAAACAGTACAAAGAGCTTAATAAAATCTGTAAAAATGTAATAAAAACAGCAAAAATTAAAAACGAGAGACAGGTGGCCAAAGAAAGCAAAACTAATCCTAAATATTTTTTTAGATATATAAATGCAAAAAAACCAAGGACAGAGCATGTAGGACCCCTTAATAATGATAATGGGGAGGTTGTCACAGGCGATCAAGAGAAAGCGGAGCTACTGAATGGGTTCTTTAGTTCTGTATACACTATGGAAGAAGGAGCTGACATTGGCCAGGTCAGTGCTGGTAACACATCATGTAATGTACTGAACTGGCTTAATGTAGAGATGGTACAAGGTAAGTTAAGTGATATAAATGTAAGCAAATCCCCAGGGCCGGATGGATTGCACCCAAGAGTTCTTAGAGAGGTAAGTTCAGTAATATCTGAACCCCTGTTCATGATATTTAGAGATTCTCTGGTGTCTGGTATTGTGCCAAGGGACTGGCGCAAGGCGAATGTGGCGCCAATCTTCAAAAAGGGCTCTAGGTCTTCCCCAGGAAACTATAGACCGGTAAGTTTAACGTGCATTGTGGGTAAATTGTTTGAAGGACTTATAAGGGATTACATACAGGAATACATAGGGGATAATTGTATTATAAGTGATAGCCAGCATGGGTTTACTAAGGATAGAAGTTGTCAAACCAATCTAATTTGCTTTTATGAAGAGGTGAGTAGAAGCCTTGACAGAGGAATGGCTGTGGATATAGTGTTTCTGGATTTTGCTAAAGCGTTTGATACTGTCCCTCATAGACGTCTGACAGGTAAGTTAAGGTCTTTGGGTTTGGAAATTTTAGTTTGTAACTGGATTGAACACTGGCTCATGGATCGTACCCAGAGAGTGGTGGTCAATGATTCGTACTCTGATTGGTCCCCGGTTATTAGTGGTGTACCCCAAGGTTCAGTACTGGGCCCGCTGTTGTTTAATTTATTTATCAATGATATAGAGGATGGTATTAACAGCTCTGTTTCTGTCTTTGCAGATGACACCAAGCTTTGTAGCACAGTAGTGTCTATAGAGGATGTGCATAAGTTACAAGATGACTTGGATAGACTAAGTGTCTGGGCATCCACTTGGCAAATGAGGTTCAATGTGGATAAATGTAAAGTTATGCATCTGGGTACTAATAACCTGCATGCATCGTATGTCTTAGGGGGGATTAAACTGGCAGAGTCACTGGTAGAGAAGGATCTGGGTGTGCTTGTAGATCACAGACTTCAGAATAGCATGCAATGTCAGGCTGCTGCTTCCAAAGCCGGCAGGATATTGTCATGTATCAAAAGAGGCATGGACTCAAGGGACAGGGACATAATACTCCCCCTTTATAAAGCATTGGTACGGCCTCACCTGGAATATGCTGTTCAGTTTTGGGCACCTGTCCATAAAAGGGACACTGCGGAGTTGGAAAGGGTGCAGAGACGCGCGACTAAACTAATATGGGGCATGGAACATCTTAGCTATGAGGAGCGATTAAAGGAGTTACAATTGTTTAGTCTTGAGAAGAGACGTTTAAGGGGGGGATATGATAAACGTATATAAGTATATTAATGGCCCATACAAAAAATATGGAGAAAAACTGTTCCAGGTTAAACCCCCCCAAAGGACGAGGGGGCACTCCCTCCGTCTGGAGAAGAAAAAGTTTAGTCTCAAGGGGCGACACGCCTTCTTTACCGTGAGGACTGTGAATTTATGGAACGGTCTACCTCAGGAACTGGTCACAGCACGAACAATTAACAGCTTTAAAACAGGATTAGATACATTCATGGAACAAAATAACATTAATACTTATGAAGAAATATAAAATCCCATCCCTTCCCCAATATCGCGCCACACCCCTACCCCTTAATTCCCTGGTTGAACTTGATGGACATATGTCTTTTTTCGACCGTACTAACTATGTAACTATGTAACTCTGCCATGTGCATACGTCCTGAGGCAGGTAGGGGTTAAAGGGGTCATCTAGGATTTAAACAAAAAGAGCAAACCAAAACAGTGCTACACCTATTCTCAACATTGTATGTGTTATTACAATTTGGCTCCATTCACTTCAATGCAATACCTCACTCAAACTAAAGACAAGAACGACAATGTTTAGGGATGAAAGCAGCTATGGTTTTCTTATTCTGGATAAACCCTTTAAAGGGGTACTCTGGCCCTAAGACATCTTATCCCCTATCCAAAGGATAGGGGATAAGATGTCTGATCGCTGGGGACCCCCGCTCTCTCACATGCAGCCCCCACCGCTGCAGCCTCAGAGTCTGCTGGGTCACAACTACGGGGCCGGAGTATCGTGATGTCACGACTCCGCCCCCGTGTTATGTCACGACTCCGCTCCCGCAAAGCATGTCTATGGGATGGGGCGGCTATCGGAAAATTATAACACAAAAAAGGGGGGGGGGAAAGAATTTTGCTCAGAAAAGGAAAAAGAAGGCCCCCTCCCATAGACATGCATTGCGGGGGCTGGGCGTGACAAACGGGGGCAGAGTCGTGAGGTCATGATACTCCGGCCCCATAGTCGTGGCTTAGCAGACTCTGAGGCTGCAGGACTTCTTGAAGCTCCCAGAGGTGGGTGCTGCATGCAAGATAGCGGGGATCCTTTGGATAGGGGATAAGATGTCTTAGGGCCGGAGTACCTCTTTAAGGTTAGATAAACACATACATTTGTGGTGCACTTGTTTGGATATAACTCAGAATGCACCACAAATTAAATAAAATAAAGTTTATCTCCACACTTTTTTTTGACCTACCCTTGTGATTTCCGTTGGACTAAATGAAAGGCATGGCTAGCAGGACACTTCACTAAAATCTGAAAAATACAAAAAAAATAACATACTAAAGTGAGCACAATCTTAATTGTGTAAACACATAGGAGATTTATCAAGCTCCGTAGTAGATTTTTTTTTGGCGTAAAAAAAGTTGCACGTACTTGCGCAAGTGCGACTTTTCTATACATGCTGCGACTTTGCGATTTTTGCTTATTCCAAAGCACTTTTCTGAAATCTGCTCACGTAATTTACATTTTTTTTACTTTGCAGTGGTAATGTATTTATCAAATGCAATACTCGCTATTTATGAAGAAAAAAAGTTGCATCTCCATTTAAAAGTCGCATATGTATTCCAGGTCCAACCTGGCTTACAGAAAGTGCTGCTTAAAAGGACATTAAAGGGGTAGCGCTAAGACATCTTATCCCCTATCCAAAGGTCCCGCTGCTGGATAGGGGATAAGATGTCTTAGCGCCGGAGTACCCCTTTAACACCCACCTTAACAACTGTTCTTGTTCTGTATCATGAAACAAAGCTACTACATTAACCCAGCCAATTTTCAGTGTAGGACCCGGCCATTTTTTGCACATCTGACCACTGTCACTTTAAGCATTAATAACTCTGGGATGCCTTTACCTTTCATTCTGATTCCGAGATTGTTATTGAGTGACATATTCTACTTTATGGTAGTGGTAAATTTTCGTCGATACTTGCATCATTTCTTGGTCGAAAAATTCCAAAATTTCATGAAAAATTTGAAAATTTTGCATTTTTTTTTACCTTTGAAGCTCTATGCTTGTAAGGAAAATAGAAATTCCAAATAAATTATATATTGATTCACACATACAAAATGTCTACTTTATGTTGGCATCATAAAGTTGACATGTTTTTACTTTTGGAAGACATAAGAGGGCTTCAAATTTCAGCAGCAATTTTCAAATTTTTTACAAAACTAAAAAAATCTGTCGGGACCCCGCGATCAGGCATCTTATCCCCTATCCTTTGGATAGGGGATAAGATGTCTTAGCGCTACCCCTTTAATGTCCTTTTAAGCAGCACTTTCTGTAAGCCAGGTTGGACCTGGAATACATATGCGACTTTTAAATGGAGATTCAACTTTGGATATCCTTTGGATAGGGGATAAGATGTCTATGCACCGGAGTACCCTTTAACACCGCACAGGTGTTTTACGACTTTTTGTTAAAGTTGGATGTGTAAATGACAAAAAAAAAAAAAAATGTTTTCACTAAAATGCTGGTTTTATCCCCAAATTTTACATTTTTACAAGGGGTAATAGGAGAAAATGACCTCCAAAATTTATAACCCCATCTCTGATTATGAAAATACCCCATATGTGGACGTCAAGTGCTCTGCTGGCGAACTACAATGCTCAGAAGAGAAGGAGCGCCAATGAGCTTTTGGAGAGTGAATTTGTTTGGAATGGAAGTCAGGGGCCATGTGTGTTTACAAAGCCCCCCCTGTGGTGCCAGAACAGTGGACCCCCCCCACATGTGAACCCATTTTGGAAACTACACCCCACTGGCGTTTGACAGATCTTTGGAACAGTGGGCTGTGCAAATGAAAAATTTAATTTTTCATTTTCACGGACCACTGTTTCAAAAATCTGTCAGACACCTGTGGGGTATAAATGCTCACTGTACCCCTTATTACATTACGTGAGGGGTGTAGTTTCCAAAATGGGGTCACATGCGGGCGGGGTCCGTTGTTCTGGCACTATGGGGGCTTTGTAAACACACGTGGCCTTCAATTCCAGACAAAGCATTGTAGTTCGCCCGCAGAGCACTTTACATCCACATATGTTCTTTCTCAGAAGAAATTGGGTTACAAATTTTGGGGGGCTCTTTTCCTATTTTCCCTTGTGAAAACGAATAATTTAGGGTAACACCAGCATTTTAGTGAAAAAAAATTTTTTCATTATTTTACCATCCAACTTTAACGAAAATTCGTTCAACACCTGTTAAGGCTCACTATACTAGGGCTGGTGCGGTATACCGCTTCATACCGAATACCTTTTTTTTCCCCCCTCACGATATGAATTTTGCCCATACCGCAATACCAGTTGGGCCCCTCCCCCCCTCGAATGAGTGAATTATCTGCCGCAGCGCGCTATTCTGCTCCCCCCCATATGAATTATCAGCTGCGCTGTCCCCACATCTGTTCCCACATCATGTCACCCGCGTGAGCTTCTCTGCTCATCCTCATATGATTTGCGGGCCGCTGGCGCTAGAAATCTGTACTACAAATAACGCTGCAAAAATAAAACAAAACAAACTTTAACTTACCTTCCGACGTGATCCCTCCTCATGGTCCCTCAGCTGCGGTCCTGGGGATGGGAACGTCACAGAGCCGTCAGCCAGCCTATCACTGGCCGCAGCGATGTCCCACCTCGGCCGCTGATAGGCTGAGCCCACTGTCATGTAATGAGCATACATAACAGCGTGCTCAGCCTATCACTGGCCGCAGCGATGTCCCGCCCCGGCCGATGATAGGCTGGCGGCTCTGTGACTTTCCCGTCCCAAGGAAACTGCAAGAGGACCACAGCGCAGGACAGTGAAGACGGTAGCAGAGCAACGGGGGAACGTAGGCAGGTTAGTTCAAGTTTATTTTGTTTATTTTTGCAGCCTGGGAAACGTTATTTGTAGTACAGATTTCTAGCGCTGCGGCCCACAACTCATAGGAGGATGAGCAGAGGAGCACACGCGGGTGACATGATGTGGGGACAGCGCAGCTGATAATTAATTGTGAGGGGGCGGGGGGTGTTGGGAGAGAAGCGGCGTCCAGGTCACATGGGGGGGGCGAGGGGGAATACCGTTAAATACTGTGAAACCGCCATCACTTAGAAAAATACCGTAATACACGTTTTTGCTCATACCGCCCAGTCCTACACTATACCCCTCGTTACATTCTGTGAGGGGTGTAGTTTGCAAAATGGGGTCACATGTGGGTATTTATTTTTTGGCGTTTATGTCAGAACAGCTGTAAAATCAGCCACCCCTGTGCAAATCACCAATTTAGGCCTCAAATGTACATGGTGCGCTCTCAATCCAGAGCATTTTACGCCCACATATGGGGTATTTCCGTACTCAGGAGAAATTGCGTTACAAATTTTGGGGGTCTTTTTTTCCTTTTACCGCTTGTGAAAATAAAAAGTATGGGGCAACACCAGCATGTAAGTGTAAACTTTTTTTTTTTTTTTTTTTTTTTTTTTTTAACACTAACAGGCTGGTGTAGCCCCCAACTTTTCCTTTTCATAAGGGGTAAAAGGAGAAAAAGCCACCAAGAATTTGTAGTGCAATTTCTCCCGAATACGGAAATACCCCATATGTGGCACTAAACTGTTTCCTTGAAATACGACAGGGCTCCGAAATGAGAGAGCGTCATGCGCATTTGAGGACAAAATTAGGGATTGCATAGGGGTGCATACGCCAGTGATTCCTAAACAGGGTGCCTCCAGCTGTTGCTAAACTCCCAGCATGCCTGGACAGTCAGTGGCTGTCCGGAAATTCTGGGAGTAGTTGTTTTGCAGCTGGAGGCTCCGTTTTGGAAACACTGCCGTACAATAAATCTTTAATTTTTATTGGGGGGGGGGGGGTACAGAGTAAGGGGTGTAAATGTAGTGTTTTACCCTTTATTATGTGTTAGTGTAGTGTAGTGTTTTTAGGGTACATTTGCACTGGCAAAGGTTTACAGTGAGTTTCCCGCTAGGAGTTTGCGCTGCGGCGGAAAATTTGCCGCAGCTCAAACTTCAAGCAGAAAACTTACTGTTAACTCGCCCGTGTGAATGTACCCTGTACATTCACATGGGGGGCAAACCTCCTGCTGTTTCAAAACTACAACTCCCAGCATGCACTTACAGACCGTGCATGTTGGGAGTTGTACATTTGCAACAGCTGGAGGCACACTGGATCGAAAACCTTCAGTTAGGTTCTGTTACCTAACTCAGTATTTTCCGACCAATGTGCCTCCAGCTGTTGCAAAACTACAACTCCCAGCATGTACTGATCGCCGAAGGGCTAGATGTAGTTATGCAACAGCTGGAGGTACACAACTACAACTCCCAGCATGCCGAGACAGATGTTTGCTGTTTGGGCATGCTGGGATTTGCAGTTTTGCAACATCTGGAGGGCTACAGTTTAGAGACCACTGTATAGTGGTCTCAAATTGTAGCCCTCCAGATGTTGCTAGGAAACTCACCGGCTTCCGTAGGATCCAGGGAGCCAGCCTCACGTCATCGATGCCCGCCGGAGCTGATCGTCGCCTCCGCTGCCACCAGATGGGTAAGTGGACTTCGGCGCCGGTCCTCTTTGGTTTCCCCGTTCTGCCCGGCCTATTGTGGCTGGGCAGAACGGGGCAACCGAAGGTTAACCCCACCACCCCCGATCTGCTATTGGTCGTCGTGTCTATACGACCAATAGCAGGGATAGGAGGGGTGGCACCCCTGCCACCTCACTCCTATCCCTTCAGGGGGATCGTGGGTGTCTTGGACCACCCTGATCCCCCTTATTTTCCGGGTCACCATAGATCCAGAATTGTGCAAATCCCCGGTGTGAATTCACCGGCGATCGCCGACATGGAGGGGGTCTGATGAAATTCCCACGGACGTACATGTACGTCTTGGTTCCTTAACTACCAGGGTCCCATGACGTACCGATACGACATGTGTCCTGAACAGGTTAATGTTAATTATAAAAAAAAATGATTATATAACCAATAACTCAATTTTAAGGTTGAAAATACACACTGCACACCTTGCTAATTTTAGGACACGTACATGCTGGCGTACCCACTTAATTTTAAAATTAATGTTGTGTTTAAATAGAATAAGGCACAAAATAATTGTGTAAGAAACCCATATGTGGCACAAAAAAATTTTCCTTAAAAAAAAAAAAAATTCATAGTAATACAGCTTAATGCACATTATGGGGTGGGTAACGTACCGTTTATTTTTATTTTTTTGTGGCTTCACTATTGTTTATGTGCTGTTGGTGCTGTGCTGTCTTCATTACTTAAACTCCCGCCTCAGCGCAGCGAGACTCCGCCCACCAATGTCACAAAATGCTGGCTCAAAATTAAACAAAAAAGCCTCCGGAGTATGGATATTCATGGTGCGGCATAGTATGTTTTTAATATTTTTTAATTTCTGAGGAGGGTGGATGGGTTGTTGTGGGATAGTTGGAGTGCAGCTATTTAGTGTCAGGCAGGGTGTCATTCGATGCGGTATGCACCCCCCACCCCCCTCCCCATCACTATCTAGCAATGCTACTGGTAATAAAGGTTAGATAAATAACTTCAGCTATTAACATGTGAAAAATTTTCTGCTTTAACCCCTTAAGGACTCAGCCCATTTTGGTCTTAAGGACTCAGACAATTTAATTTTTACGTTTTCATTTTTTCCTCCTCGCCTTCTAAAAATCATAACTCTTTTATATTTTCATCCACAGACTAGTATGAGGGCTTGTTTTTTCCGCAACCAGTTGTCCTTTGTAATGACATCACTCATTAAATCATAAAATGTATGGCGCAACCAAAAAACACTTTTTGTGGGGAAATTAAAAAGAAAAACGCAATTTTGCTAATTTTGGAAGGTTTCGTTTTCACGCCGTACAATTTATGGTAAAAATTATGTGTGTTCTTTATTCTGAGGGTCAATACGATTAAAATGATACCCATTATTACATACTTTTCTATAAAAAAAAAATCACTAACTTTTTAACCAAATTAGTACGTTTATAATCCCTTTATTTTGATGACCTCTAACTTTTTTATTTTTCCGTATAAGCGGCGGTATGGGGGCTCATTTTTTGCGCCATGATCTGTACTTTTTTTTGATACCACATTTGCATATAAAAAACTTAATACATTTTTTATAATTTTTTTTTAAAATAAAATGTATTAAAAAAGTAGCAATTTTAGACTTTTTTTTTTCGTTCGCGCCGTTCACCGTACGGGATCATTAACATTTTATTTTAATAGTTCAGACATTTACGCACGCGGCGATACCAAATATGTCTATAAAAACAATTTTTACGCTTTTTGGGGGTAAAATAGGAAAAAACGGACGTTTTACTTTTTTATTGGGGGAGGGGATTTTTCACTTTTTTTTTACTTTTACTTTTTTTTTTTTACACTTGAATAGTCCCCATAGGGGACTATTCATAGCAATACCATGATTGCTAATACTGATCTGTTCTATGTATAGGACATAGAACAGATCAGTATTATCGGTCATCTCCTGCTCTGGTCTGCTCGATCACAGACCAGAGCAGGAGACGCCGGGAGCCGGACGGAGGAAGGAGAGGGGACCTCCGTGCGGCGTTCTGAACGATCGGATCCCCGCAGCAGCGCTGCGGGCGATCCGATCATTCATTCAAATCGCGCACTGCCGCAGATGCCGGGATCTGTATTGATCCCGGCACCTGAGGGGTTAATGGCGGACGCCCGCGAGATCGCGGGCGTCGGCCATTGCCGGCGGGTCCCTGGCTGCGATCAGCAGCCGGGATCAGCCGCGCATGACACGGGCATCGCTCCGATGCCCGCGGTTATGCACAGGACATAAATGTACGTCCTGGTGCGTTAAGTACCACCTCACCAGGACGTACATTTACGTCCTGCGTCCTTAAGGGGTTAAAAAATGCTTTTGTAAGCGGGTTTCCCAGGTTTTGCTTACGTGCGATTTATTTATCAAAGTTGTGCGACTATTTAAAAAAAAAAAAATAGGTCGCATGTAAGAAAATTTAAGTTAAAAAAAAAAATTCATATAAAAGCCATACGTTTGAAAAGAATGATAAATCTCCTTCATAGTAACTAACATGTTCCAAATGACTAAATATCTGAGGGCTAAAAATGTTTTAGAAGCTCCTTAAACTAAATTTACAACTGCGGATTTACAACTATGTGTTATTTTTTTTATTATTGTTCTGCTCTATCTTTGGAGCAGAACAAAAAAAATTTAGTAGGTAGAACTGTCTCCAGAATGGTTTTCATCATTTAACTGTACAAAATAGTGCAGCATGCTTCTATTTTCTGTGGTATTTTTGATGAAAGCACCTAAAAGAGTCCCAACACAAATGTGAACCTAAAGGAGTACTCTGCTGAGAACATCTAATCCCCTATTCAAAGAATAGGGGATAAGATGTTACATCGCAGAGGTCCCACGATCTCCGCTGTGGCACTCCTGTCATTTGGTGCACAAAGCAAACTCCGTTCCGTGCCCAATGACTGGCGATGCCAGCTGCCACGCCTTCTCCATTCATGTCTATGGGAGGAGGCGTGACGGCTATGTACTAGCCATCACACCCCCTCCCATATACATGAATGGGGTGGCCTGGCATGACGTCACGAACACGGAAGCTGCAAGCTGCTGGCCCACGACCCCCACAATCTAACATCTTAGGGGGATAAGATAAGGGATAATAGGGGATCACTCCTTTTGTTTTCATTCGTAATTATTTTGTTCTATGTTAAATCTGATTTCTGTTAATGCAATGGGTACAAGTGCTACAGAATATATGATGGTGATATATAAAAATTTTTTTTTTTTTTTATTAAATACCATATTGGTAAGGGTCCATGAGCCGAGTATCGCAACAATCACTACAGGGCCTACAGCACCCATAAGGGTCTTGCCACTAGAATGCTCTCAGAAGGGATGCCCTTGGTCCCCAACAGTCTAGTCAGAGAAGTCTCTAGAAATGTAAAGTGGAAAGGGTATACCGGGCCTTAGAAGCACCACTGCCCCTTAATGTAAGAGATCTTTAGGTTCTGGTTGTAGATTTAAGAGCACAAAGCTGCACATTAACTATTAGGGTCTGTTGACACGTGCATATTTTTTGCTGCAGATTTTGCTGCCCATTGACTTCAATTGGAGGCAAATCTGCAGCAGAACGCACCCTTTGGGTACGTTCACGCGCGAAAAAATTTTTGCGGGTTTTCTGCTGCGTATTTAAAGTGGGCGGGCTCTTCTCAGCTGTCCGCAGCAGATTTTCCGCGCCGGAATGTACACTGCGGAAAATCCACCGCAAGCCCCATTGAAGTCAGTAGGGACTGGCAGATTTTCCGCAGCGTAAATTCCACAACGGAAAATCTGCTGCGGACAGCCGAGAAGAGCCCACCCACTTTCAAATATGCAGCGGAAAACCAGCTAAAAAATCAGTGCGTGTGAACGTACCCTTAGAGTATGTTCACACATGCAAATTTTCTGTTGCAGATTTGCTGTCACAGATTTTGCTACCCATTGAAGTCAATTGGCAACAAAATCTGCAGCAAAAATACGCACATGTGAATGCACCCTTAGGGTGCGTTCACACAGGCAGATCTTGTTGCTGATTATCTGCAGCTGATTTTGATACCCATTGACTTAAATGAGTCCACAGCACATCTGCAAATACTTAATTTTTGCAGATTCCCTGCGGACCCATTAGTCATTAGGAAGGAAAATCAGATGTGGAAAATTCACAACAAAATCCTGTAAAGGTAGAGGCCTCAAACAAACTAATGCCTGACCTGCAAACCCCAATTTTAATTGCATAAAATTATATAATTAAAATATACACACACTGTGTATATATATATATATATATCCCTAAAAGAGCACAGAACTACATACGTACCACAATGCTAGTAGTTTCAGCTGCATTCATTCTCAACATAATCAATTCCACAAATAAAAGACAAGAAATCCATTTGCACTATTCTCTGAAGACTTGCATTCTGCCATGATAAGGGGCCCAGCCTTACCACCAACATGAACACAGTCACAGATGGCCAACAAGGTCAAAGTATATTGCGTCTGAGAAAACAGTAGGCTTTCACAAGCACCTTAATGATTCCAAGCCAGCAACAACTGTAATCTAATCCTGCCATTCATGGACCCACATGAGCATTTTACCCTTCGACACGTGCTCCACACTTCACCTGCTGGTCCAGTTATTAGTATTTAGTAAAATGTAAAGAAAATGCACAAAGACCTTTGGCCCAGGGCCACAGCCCTTCATTTAGTAAAGACATCTCCCTAAATACCCAGACTTCCTCTTTGTTGTTCCTCACACTTTCATCCATTATTTACCACTGAAGCCTCAGCGGCTGCTAATCTGTTGTGTTTGATTAGTTTCGAGAATGTCTAAGCTCATTCCTCAGAGAGATCTAGTACTAGGGTAATATTTGCCACACACAGAGTATTACAATACATTGCTGACTGATGTCAAAGGACAGATGGTTCTTACAATGAATAAAAAACAAAACAATATACTTAAATGAAGTGGATTCTTTTCTTCAAGCAATACTTTTATATTATATTAATGTAAGCAACCTTGAGCAAAATGACTAAAAGTAATATAATAATAATTTACATATAGGCAAACTGTGCACTCAACCATAAAAAGATATAAATTACTCCTAAATGAAAACTAAGGAAACTACTAAAACCAAGATATCGACTATTGACATATCAAACAACATAAAATGAGGAAGGACCACCTTGGATAAGAAACTATGTGATGGTCTCACTTTTCAGGGGCCTTAGAATATAACATGCAATCCATCTTTGTTCTTTTCCAATGTAAACTGCTTACTCTTGATTTCCAAGAGCATCGCCTTGTCTGTTCCCTGACCTTCTCAGTCACCAAATCCTTTCTAGCAGTCCCATTTGCTGGAAGCAGTTCACTCCAAAGTCATCCATCTTACAATGCCTGGAGTGACAGATGCTCTTCTATAGAGCATACAGTGGTGAGTGAGGACCAGATAACATCTCCAGGAACTGCAGCCTTTGGTTGTCCTGAATGACATGAGCACCATAAACCTTTCAAAGGGAAGAAATAAACAATGGCAAATAAGCCATAACAAATCAAAGCCAGATAATCTGGTCACTATACCACTGAAAGTCAACTTATAATAACAAGTGCTACATGATGACCACTTCCCACAATATATAAATATAGGAGGTGCACAATAAGAGAAGGCCTCATTGTTACGACCAGTTAAAGAAAAATTATCAAAAACATACCCCAGACAACCGATAGCATATGCAACCTCAGCAAATGAGATGTGTAGGCCACCTCACCGGCATTCTGATCAGTAAAGAACTTTTTATCACCAAGAATTTCTAGTTTATCAGTTGATAGTAAACGCATTGTGGCTTCCTAAAGCTAAAGATACACACACCCCTTGTAATCACGCTGTACACATTTTTTGTTAGCACCTACTTGGAAGAACACAGGTTTTTGAAGAGACTGTGTACTCTGCTGGGCTTTGTGAGGTGGCAGTGAAAACTGTAAGGAGGCGATACAAGTGTGCATCTAGTCACTAATGGGATAGGGGAACTAATGGGTCTCAGCTTTATATGTTGCATGTAATACCACTTGAAAACAGTCGTAACACATCAGGAATAAGAGTGAATAACTTCAAGTGAGTTACATATAAAAATATTTTAAAAAGTTATGGCTAGAAAAGTGTGGTAAATTGAGGACTGAGGAGAGAGAAAAGAAAACCCATTAAATGTTGAAGAAAAAGTTAAGTATTGCCATCATGAAGTCAATATGACCCGACAGAACCAAACAATACTCTCTCCTAGATTTCCCTGTGTTCACATTCACAACGATGACACCTACCAAACCAATGACCTTTGGATTACAGCTTTTTCAAGCAACTTAACCTATAGTTCATATGCACATAACAGAAGAAACTTATCCCTCAGTCAACAAGTACAGATTCACACCAACAGAAAAGCAAAATACACCCACGTCGAGTTCCGTATTGCCTGGATGAACAAAAACAAAAGGCTTCACCAAGTCCAGATCACAGGAGGAGAAATCCAGACAGGAAAACACATCCATCATTACTACACAATGAAAGTATTCTTACTTCTCTCTTCTACAGTTATATTGGGATGGAAAAAAAAGTCAAGAACATTCAATGCCACTTCTTAGGGTAAGTTTAAAGGGGTACTCCCATGGAAAACTTTTTTTTTTTTTAAATCAACTGCTGCCAGAAAGTTAAACGGATTTGTAAGTTACTTCTATTAAAAATTTTTAATCCTTTCAGTACCTTTTAGCGGCTGTATACTACAATAGAAATGCGTTTTTTTTTTTGTATTTCTCTGATATCACGGCCACAGTGCTCTCTGCTGACCTCTGCTGACCCTTTTTGGAACTGTCCAGAGCAGAGAAAATCCCCATAGCAAACATATGCTGCTCTGGACAGTTCCTAAAATGGACAACAGAGGTCAGCAGAGAGCACTATGGTCGTGACATCAGAGCATTATCTCTGTAGTATACAGCCCATAAAATGTATGGGAAGGATTAAGATTTTTTAATACAAATAAATTACAAATCTGTTTAACTTTCTGGTACCAGTTGATTAAAAAAAAAAAAGTTTTACACGGGAGTACCCCTTTAAGCAAGGTTGTTGTGCCATATCAAAAAACGAAACAGAAAAAGAAAAAAAAAATTAGCATGCTGCATTTTTTTCTGATCTTAGCAGGATTGGTGCCATGCGCCGTTTGATCTTATGGTGCACCGAAAGGGATGCAGGGCGCAATGCATTTAGGTTCTTGCCTCAGGCAAGATGGCTCCCTATAAATGTAAACAAACTCTTACTTCTTAATCTTACATTCACATACACAAACTTAGATGGCCAGCTTCTTCAATGCTCATTTGTGTCACAAAGTGTCCATTTGGCAAAGTTCCATCAGGATCACATTTTTAACAGGTAAGACAGATTTAGACTGTCTTGTTTTTCAGTCCTGTCAAAAAACAAGATCCTGTTGGATCTTTTTTTTGTATAGTGTATAGGTAAGACAAGAGGATGCCTTAGGATGGTCATCGCAACACATTTCATGATGCAAAAATATTAAGTGAACCATCCCAAGATCAGGGTAAGACCAACTTTAAGCTCTGTCTCACATCTAGTCGCGTTTAGTTTTTATTAGTAAAGTAGTTTTGTTACTGAAGTCTAGTGGTGAAAGATGCCCTAAAAATGACAAACCTATATGCTGGGGACAATAATAATGCATTGCATGTAGATAACTTTCAGTCCCCCTTTGAAACACCAGTAAAAGCAAACCACTGTGGCCAAATTATACCAATTAAGATGCCATGTAAACCTGACCTAAACATGTGTAAAAACAGATCTGGATACAAGGCAGCATGGGGTTGTAATCAACAGAGATCAATTATATTGAATCTGATTAAAACATGCCCACAAATAAAAAAGACTAAGGCTAAGTTTCCACTTGGTTTTTTTTCTGGCAGTTTTTGGAAAACTGCCACTGCAGTTTTTGAGCCAGAAGTGTTTGTATTCAAGAAGAATAAGACATCTAAAGGAAGGACTTACACTTCTCTCTTATGGATCCATTTCTGACTTTGGCTCAAAAACTGCAGTGGCAGATCACCAAAAACTGCCAGAAAAAAAACAAACAAGTGGAAACTTAGCCTAAAGGCTGGCAGATGAATGTTGACCAAACCAGCCAATTTCTGCATAACCAATCTAAAGTGGGAGATGTTCACACGGCAGAAATTTCATAATGGAATCTACTGGAAAAATTCGGCAGCAGAAATTCTGCTAAATTTACTGCATATTTTGTTAAATGGGCACTGTCATGAAATCAAAAAATTGATGTGTTGTAGTACTGAAGTACTACAACATATCTCTAATAAACTTTAATTAAAAAAAGTGATTTTAAAAAAGTTTAAAATCACTTTTAAATTCGGCCACTAGGGGGTCGCCCTCCTAGTGGCCGAATGCATTGGGCAGTCACTAATGAATTTCGACACGTTGAAGCCTGGCAACGAGTGGGAATTCATTCACTGCGGTGCTCGCTCCTACCTGTCAATCAGACAGGCAGGAGCGAGCGCTTTGAATGAAGAGGACGCGCACAGGCTCCCTGGCAGGCCCCGGCGACAGGTAAGATTATCTATGTTGTGTCTGTTACTGAATGTTTTTGCGGGAGGGGGGGGTAGTGAGTTGTGCGGCGCAGCGGGGCCAGGGGGGGTTGTGGGCTGCGCGGCGGGAGCGGGATGGGCCATCACGGTGTGCCTCCAGTTGTTTCCCCACTACAACTCCCAGCATGCCCTGACAGCCAGTAGATGTCAGGGCATGCTGGGAGTTGTAGTGGTGAAACAGCTGGAGACACCCTGTTAGGAGAACTAAGGGCGGAAGTTGGCCCCCAGCAGGCATCAGTGACGTGGTGCCTGCTGGGGAATTCTGCCTGGTAGTGAGCACACTAACAGGCAAACTAAATGCCATTTTTAAAATAGTAAAAAAATAAAAATAAAGGCAGGGAGGGTGTTAGGGATAGATGGGCAATAGGCAGGGACAGAAAGAAAAAAAAAACATGATGGTGGGAGATACCCTTTAAATAAGGGTTTCATTCACATAGTGAAACACCACAGCAGAAATTCAGAAAAAAATATTGAATAGGTTTTTAAATTTTGTAGAATTCTGTGCGGAATCCCAATTAAGTCAATGGGACTTTGAATTTCGGCAGACTTCTGTGTTTTGAGCACACAGAAATTCTGCCAAAATTTCTCAAATTCTTCAAAATTGCAGCAAGCTTTGCAGAACGGAATTTGAGCGGAATCACAGAATTTCTGCCGTATGAACATAGCCTTAGTCAGCTAGATTTCAACACGCTTAATGTTTTGTTTAAAGGAATACTCCCGTGGAAAACTTTTTTTTTTTTTTTTTTTTAAATCAACTGGTGCCAGAAAGTTAAACAGATTTGTAAATCACTTCTATTAAAAAATCTTAATCCTTCCAGTACTTTTTAGGGGCTGTATACTAAAGAGAAATCCAAAAAAGAAACGCATTTCCTCTGATGTCATGACCACAGTGCTCTCTGCTGACCTCTGCTGTCCATTTTAGGAACTGTCCAGAGCAGCATATGTTTGCTATGGGGATTTTCTTCTGCTCTGGACAGTTCCTAAAATGGACAGCAGAGGTCAGCAGAGAGCACTCTGGTCATGACATCAGAGGAAATGTATTTCTTTTTTGGATTTCTCTTTAGTATACAGCCCCTAAAAAGAACTGGAAGGATTAAGATTTTTTAATAGAAGTGATTTACAAATCTGTTTAACTTTCTGGCACCAGTCGATTTAAAAAAATAAAAAAATAAAAGTTTTCCATGGGAGTACCCCTTTAAGAAAGTCTGAAGGAATTGCTTTAGTCCCAAAGAGCATTTCACCAGCCAACAACATCCAACATTTATGATCACCTCAAACTATTGGGCCTTACTACACAAAAGAAAATGTAATATTCTCACATGCCCTTCACACCCCATACAAAATATTTCATAAACTTTGTTTTATTGAACTATACATTGAGATGCTTTTTTTTAAACTCTACGTATAAAATTTCAGATTAAAGTGTTGACATAACTCCCCTGTTATTGTATTATTAGGTTGTGAAGACAGACAAACATTTTACAACATCAGCTAGGATTCACACTTACAAAGCTCCGGACGGAAAAATTCTAAGCGTGGCATGTGCCGACTGATAAGAACAGTGCATGAACAAGTCCATTCTTTTGACTAGGAATTTCAACATCAGAATATCAGCTGCTAAAATTCCGTAGTGTGCACTGTGCAGTGGAATCCCATTGCCAGCGTATAATAAGTTTAACTGACAGCTGGTTCACCTGCACCAAACCCAATACATGGGGTTATAGAGCAGATTTAAATGAGATAACTTACTTGGAATCGTGGTCCAGTTCCGGAGATTGACCCCTTATTATCCTCCATATCTAATATATTAATCACTGGCTTTGCACAATAGATGGGTCTGGCATACCTAGCATCCCTGCCTCCATCCGCTCTGCTCTGATATGCCTGCTCACAGAGCGCTCACATGGGCGAAGGGTTCCCCATGAACATTCATGAGGTGGATAGAGATGGAGGCAGGGATGCTGGGGTATGCGAGGTCTTGCCTCCATTGCACAAAGCCGGTGACTAACATATTAGCAATGTAGGCTAATAAAAGGTCTATCTCCAGAACTGGACCACAGATACCTCATTTTAATCTAGTTCACCTGCACTTTAGCCATGTGTATTGGATTTAGTGTGGGTGAACCAGCTGTCAGTTTTGCTGTAAATAAAAATTTATGGAATTTATTATAATGCAAAACAGGTTACGGAAATAAATGTACACTATGAATTAATTCACTAGCTGCAATCCCTTTTTATAGTAATGGAAAATTGAAGAGGGTAAAAATCTCCTGGGCACTAAATAGCAAGGAATGTAACAATTCCCGTTTCCAAACGTTTACTTTTCTTTCCAAACAGCATCTCAAAGTTAATTAGGCACCGGGGTATGAGGTCATGGCCTAAATCCCTGACTATGTTGACTACCTGCAGAGTGCTCCTGTATGTGAAGACTCAGAGTTCATTCCCAGTAAACTAAAGACTTGGACATTCCATCTGAATGCCATTGCTAGAACAAGCCCATAAAATTCTCTAAGCTTGGGATTCTAAATAACTGATTGGCCCTAGGCTGAAAGGCGGGGGAGAAAAAAAACACTTATTCTGTCATATGAAAAAGCCATAATCATTAAGTTACGGGCCTACTATAAAACAGCACTAAATTAGAGACACTCAATGCATTGACGGGCCTGTGACCAAGTTAAGCTAATCTAAATAGCCTATTCTTCGGTGAAAGTCATAATGAAAGTGAGGTCTTAAAATAGAGCAATTGCACATTATAGGAGTACACACCTACAAGAAGGTCAAGCAGCGGCCATGAGTGTCACATATTCAAGGCAAAACTAGCCGCTGCTACTATGGATGTAGAGAAAACATATAAAAAAAAAAAATAAACACCTTTTCACAACTATAGGTCTTAAAAACTACCCAACAAATAAAAGGTTAAAGACAGACAAGAAAGGAATATAACTTCTAAAGACTCCAATGGACATCAGAAAAAAAAACTTCTGATTTTGGTGGAACTGGCCAACGGTCCAATGGGTCGGAGGGCATTCTGACTGCTGATGGTTTGGACATGTTCAACTGAACAAGAGTTTTAGAGAATACTCCAACAGTGGTTTAACCTGTCCTTATGCCTTTTAGAATAAATGTTTGGCCAAATCAAATATTTATGTGTAGGAAGGGATCAGGAGTGATAGCTCTTGGCCAAACAACCATTGTCCTATGTGCGTGGGTACCCTTACATTTAGGACTGTTTACAGCAATGTTTTTTGCTTTCAATCAGGGTTTATTTATTTATTTTTTGCATTCTTGTTAAAGATACCAAAACATGATAAGAGACACATACCCCAAAATAAGCCAATAGGCTTTATTAGGATCGAAAACTCATCCAACATAGTTGTCATAGCATGGGCATGACCAGAAGCTATAATATCAGTAACAACCAAGCCCAACAATTATTAATAGGAGGACGATCGCACAGGCCATTTTAGTATTCTTCATCCAGGTTTCAAGGTTAAAGTTTCCTTCTTTAATCCCGTCCTATTTAGAACTACAGCTATGATAAGTAACACCAGTTGTCTTTTTTTTAGCACTGTATCAATGATCTTCTGTTAACATTAGTAGCTTTCTCAGATGAAAAGGTTGATATTGATAAAAGAAAAAAAATCTTTACATATAGAAGCCACTGCAGCTTAAAGCAGTGGTAATGATTCCAAGTGCTTCCAGCATCACAAATGGTGTCCAGTCTTCAAAGATTTTACAGTGCAAAGCTATCCTGGCTATCTCATCCATCACTGTAGGTCAAGTCATTCATCACAATAGTAAAACTGCAGGGTTTTGTTCTAACAGATAGGCGATCTGCATATCAAAAGGAGGCCGGTATGCATTCTTAATGCAATTAGAGCAAATGCTGGAGCTTTTAGGCTTGGTAAACAAAAATTTACATTTAGAAATGGTCTCAGCTCCACAACAAAGTGGGGTCAGCAAGCTTAGAAAAGTAGTTAATGCAAAAGGACTTTAAGTCTATAATTACAATGAACCAGTCGGAAAGCCAGGACAGTGCATACGTATCTAAAGCACTCATACTTGCTTCTTGATACCGAAAGCTAAAGTGGTCACCAAGTTCAGATGGATGAATTTTAAAGCCATTTACTCAAGACCACACCAGAAAACATACATGCATAGATATATTGCAAACACAAAGTCTATATAATTGGACGGGTAACCAGCTCTAATATAGGGAGGTTCTTGTGTAGTAGCATGTGTATACAAAGCTCTTAAGGAGTGGGGAAATATTTGCATTAATGGCATTATATTGTTTGGAGACAGTGGCTAAAACCCAAACAAGTATGGTGTCTTGATAGTAAAGCTGGTAGGACAGATACAGTTATAGCTAAACAAATAAATAAGAAACAAAAATTATAATATATATATATATATATATTCTCACACAAACAGACATTAAAATTTATATACTACAGGTTTGTCCCTTTAAAAGGAAACAAATTTTATGCAGCTTTCCCTTGTATGCCAGTAAGTGCCATTTAATCCCGTAGACACTGGGACTCTGTGACCTAGAGTTTTATCAGTCCTGCTCTGACCCTGACCAGTTACTGTCACACTCCCACACAAAAATATTTGCTCAGCATTTTGTTTCTTCAGTTGAGAGGGCCAATCTTTCCAAATGCTGTACATTAAACCATTTTGGTTTCTGTTTCAATAAATAATACAAGGCAATAGTTGACAGTTTAAATGGGCACTGTCATGAACATTTTTTTTATATGTTGTAGTACTGATGTACTACAACATATTTCTAATATACTTTAATAA
Source organism: Hyla sarda (assembly GCF_029499605.1). Taxonomy (NCBI): domain Eukaryota; kingdom Metazoa; phylum Chordata; class Amphibia; order Anura; family Hylidae; genus Hyla; species Hyla sarda. Next base: position 268,421,118 of record NC_079193.1, on the reverse strand, counting down.
TTTTTTTGTCATTAAAATACTTTAATTTTGAAATCCGGCCACTAGGGGTCTCCCTCCTAGTGGCCGGCTGCAGCCAGCTGTGATGTCACAGATGAATTCGGACTGATCCCGGCCGGGCATCGGTCCGAATTCAGTCAGGCTGAGCTCGCTCCCTGCCTGTCAGACAGGCGGGAGCGAGCGCCCTGAGCTATGAGGATGCTCGCAGGCTCCCTGGCCTCGCACGCCGCCCCCGACTCCCAGTGTGAGTGAAAACCCTGGTGCCCCGGCTCCCGGAGTGAGTGAAAACACTGCACTTTTGTCTTTTTTTTTTTTGGGGGGGGGGGGGGGGGGGATAGCGGGTTGCACGACGGGGCAGGGGGTTGGGGGTATGGCGGTTAGCATGGCAGGGTTCAGGAGAGTGGGATGTGCTGCAGCAGTAACACACATACTGTTTTCTCCACAGGGGGCCTCCAGTTGTTTCTCCACTATAACTCCCAGCATGCCCTGATGGCCCCAATAAATGTCAGGGCAAGCTGGGAGTTGTAGTGGTGAAACAGCTGGAGGCACCCTGTATAGGTGAAATAAGGGCGGAAGTGTCAGCCCCAGCAGGCATCAGTGACGTCGTGCCTGCTGGGGAAGTCTGCCTGGTAGTGAGCACACTACCAGGCAGACAAAAAGCCATTTTTAATATAGTAAAAAAAAAATCTAAAAGGAAGGGAGGGGGTTAGGTAGGTATAGATGGGCAATAGGCAGGGACAGAAAAAAAAAAAAAAAGGATGGTGGGAGCTACTCTTTAAATATTTCATGTTGGTTACTACACTGGCCAGTTTCCTAAACCTGACTACTCCCTAAAGTCCACAAACATATGCAAAGAAAATACCAGGGGTAATTTGAACTGTAGACAACTTTCTTTTATTTTCTAGTGTAAGAATGCGCTAGCTGTATATTATATATCTATCAATTATCACCTACCTGGCCTGAACTTCATTTCGGCCATAATCCATATGTTCAGCGATAATCTGTTATCGCATGCAAATGTATAAAATGCACAGACCACAAGTACTGTATTTTTCGGTATATTAACCACCATTTCCCCCGTACATAAAACTGATCAAAGAAAAACTAGCCCTAATTCCCAAAGTAACTAATGGATGAACATGATGGATGCATCTTTCAACAACAGTACCACTAAGTAACCATTTTCAAATGTGTTCTGGGGGAACAAAAAGCTGGAATCTAGCTGGTTGCCCCTTGTTCGTAGTGTAAGTAAAACATATATAGAGAAATCTATTTCATTAATTACATCTATAATATTATACACAATGTCAAGAACACTAGAAAGGCAATTTTTACAAAGTGTAATTTTTTTTTCAAAGCAATATTTATTTGCAGTCTCGTTTCTTTGGTTACAAGTTATTTTTCTTACTAAAAAAAGGTTTTGGGCATCCTGGATCAAGAGAAAGGAGAATGTATCAGCCCCATTCTAGGGGTAAATGCTTCATTACAAATGTACCAAAATACTAATTTAGTCTGTGTACACTCCAAGGAGGAAAAAAAACTAGAAGCCTGTCTCCATCCATAGCCAAGTGATGTTTGAAATGATTCATTTGTACTTCAGCTCACGCTGTTCTCCTACAGTGCAGGCTTATAAAGAAAACTCAACCCTTATCTGCACAGAGCAGTACATTTTGTACAATGCACTTCATATTTTCACTGTCTGCCATAAATAACTAGAAACAAAATGCCAGAATGAATTATGCTCTCAGATACGTCAGCCAAAATAAATAAAAAATCTACTTGAACATGACCTTTTCACCTCTTGCAACACTTAACCCCTTAAGGACCGGAGGTTTTTCCGTTTTTGCATTTTCGTTTTTTGCTCCTTGCCTTTAAAAAATCATAACTCTTTCAAATTTACACCTAAAAATCCATATGATGGCTTATTTTTTGCGCCACCAATTCTACTTTGTAATGAAGTCAGTCATTTTGCCCAAAAATCTATGGTGAAGCGGGAAAAAAAATCATTGTGCGACAAAATTGAAAAAAAAACGCTGTTTTGTAACTTTTGGGGGCTTCCGTTTCTACGTAGTACATTTTTCGGTAAAAATGACACCTGATATGTATTCTGTAGGTCCATACGATTAAAATGATACCCTACTTATATAGGTTTGATTTTGTCGGACTTCTGGAAAAAATCATAACTACATGCAGGAAAATTAATACGTTTAAAATTGTCATCTTCTGACCCCTATAACTTTTTTATTTTTCCGTCTATGGGGCGGTATGAGGGCTCATTTTTTGTGCCGTGATCTGAAGTTTTTAACGGTACCATTTTTGCATTGATAGGACTTATTGATCACTTTTTATTCATTTTTAAATGATATAAAAAGTGACCAAAAATGCACTATTTTGGACTTTGGAATTTTTTTGCGCGCACGCCATTGACCGAGCGGTTTAATTAATGATATATTTTTATAATTCGGACATTTCCGCACGCGGTGATACCACATATGTTTATTTTAATTTTTATTTACACTGTGTTTTTTTTTTTTATTGGAAAAGGGGGGTGATTCAAACTTTTAATAGGGGAGGAGTTAAATGATCTTTATTCACTTTTTTTTTTCACTTTTTTTGTGCAGTGTTATAGGTCCCATAGGGACCTATAACACTGCACACACTGATCTTCTATGTTGATCACTGGTTTCTCATAAGAAACCAGTGATCAACGATTCTGCCGCATGACTGCTCAGGCCTGGATCTCAGGCACTGAGCAGTCATTCGGCGATCGGACAGCGAGGAGGCAGGTAGGGGCCCTCCCGCTGTCCTGTCAGCTGTTCGGGATGCCGCGATTAGCCGCGGCTATCACGAACAGCCCGACTGAGCTAGCCGGGAACTTTCACTTTCACTTTTAGCCGCGCGGCTCAGCTTTGAGCGCGCGGCTAAAGGGTTAATAGCGCGCGGCGCCGCGATCGGCACTGCGCGCTATTAGAGGCGGTTCCCGGCTTCACTATGACGCCGGGCCCGCCATGATATGACGCGGGGTTACTGTGTAACCCCGCGTTATATCAGAAGAGCAGGACCAAGGACGTACCGGTACGTCCTTGGTCCTTAAGGGGTTAAAGGGGTACTCCGGTGGAAAACTTTATATTTTTTTTTTTATCAACTGGTGCCAGAAAGTTAAACAGATTTGTAAATTACTTCTATTAAAAAATCTTAATCCTTCCAGTTCTTATTAGCTGCTGAAAACTACAGAGGAAATTATTTTCTTATTGGGACACAGTGCTCTCTGCTGACATCTCTGTCCATTTTAGGAACTGTCCAGAGCAGCATATGTTTGCTATGAGGATTTTGTCCTACTCTGGACAGTTCTTAAAATGGACAGAGGTGTCAGCAGAGAGCACTGTGCTCGTGATTCAGCAGAGAGCTCCAAAAAGAAAATAATTTCCTCTGTAGTATTCAGCTGCTATTAAGTACTGGAAGGATTAAGATTTTTTAATAGAAGTAATTTACAAATCTAACTTTGTTGCACCAGTTGATAAAAAAAAAAAAAAAAAAAAAAAAAAAAAAAGGTTTTCCACGGGAGTACCCCTTTAGACAGCCTGTACCTGTGATGCTTGGTGTACTTTAGATTGTTGGTAACAGAACTCACTACTACTTACCAAAGAGTCTGAGAAAATGTTATGTATTTCAGAAGCACAGTTACAGTCATTTTATTGAGACAAACCAAAAATTTAGATGCTGGTTTCAAATTTATAGGCATATCGGCAACATGGCTCCTAGGATTTGTCTAGCCCCAATTTTTAAACTAGGCTTTGTCCCATCAGCACAATTCCTTCCAATATACCCAAATGGGAAGTTGATTAACAATCCCCTTTAAAAGCCAACTGTTTTGGAGCATCTGGAAATAGCAGTTCCTATTCTCATCTCATCCCTGTAGGAGGATACGGTGGTCCATTCATTAATCTTACATTTCACTGCGGGGGAGGAAGTGGCTGCCTGCATCAGCACAGGACAAACCTTTTAAATGTGAGCACCTCAAGGCTTCCAGGAAACAAGTACAAGTTACCAAGCTCATCTATAATCTCATAAGATCATATGTAAAGAAACTACAACAGGACTCTATGGTTATCTGAGGCAATATCTTTGCAAAGGTGCGATCTTATTCCAACTTGAAGACAAAATATCAACAGGTTAGAGCACCCTAACCTGTTGATATAGGCTAAGAGAGCAGGTTACACAGATCATGGTGACACAATAGGTGTGCCCAATGCATAATTGCTAATAGGGTATACATGTCCGATCATGGGGAGTCTGACCGCTGGGTTGGCCCTTGAGCTCAACAGTGACCAGAGCGGCACATCAGAATAAAGCAACAAGTCACATGCGAGCTGCTGCTCCAGTCATCTTTGTGAGCACCAGAGATAACAGAGCAATATACTGCTATCTTCAGCACTCCTATAGACAAAGAATGGAGCAGCATCGCACGTGTGTGACCCGCAGCTTCCTTCTCACGAGGAACTCTTTCTCTTTCACAGGTAATCTGACATTTAATCTCTTTACTGTTTAAGGCTGTAATACTCCTTTAGGGTCTATTCACATGTACAGTATTCTGCGTAGATTTGATCCGCAGATTTGATACGCAGGATTTCAAGCTGTGTTCAGTCAGATTACATTGAAATCTGCAGCAGAAAATCCTGCGCATCAAATCTGTACAGAATACTGTACGTGTGAATAGACCATTAAAGAGTTTATTTCTGTACAAAGTATGTTCAGAATTTTAGGCAGAGCAAAAACCTGTCAAAAAAATGCAAACACTGCTGTCGATGACTGAACTTTAGGAATATGTCTTATCGGGTGTACAAACCATGTGATCTGCTGAAGGAGTGTGCATCCCTCACCAAGTCAGCAAAAAGATGAATGATGTTATTAGGAGTTCCTAGTCCTGACACACAAACCAGTAAGAACAAATCTTTGCACAGTGTACCTTACTCTATGCCAGGCTAGGTTAGTTCTGAATGATCACAACTGCAGCACCCTGGCCAAACCTTCAAAGAGCACCCACATCTCTAGAGAACAGCCATGATTTCTTACTACACTTTGTACTTGAATAACCAGTCTGCCATAACACTGTGTCCTCATGCATCACTATTAGTCTCACTCTAAGTCTGTTCTCTGGCTGACACCTCCAAAGCACGTATATAGCCACAGGGTTGCTGTACTAATGTAAGGTGAAGACTGCAGACAGATTTCAATTAAGCAGTGTGAAGTTTTTCAGGAGAAAGGAAACAGACAAGTTCTGTAGGACAAATATCAACAAATGTTGAAGGACAGTTACCACTCACGTGTCCCAGAGATGTCATAAGATCACAGACGCCACAAATGGACAACTTGGCATCAACTATATCATACATGTGATGTTGATTTTGATGTTGAACATGTAATGGAGCTAGACACAATGCAATCGTTCTACCATGATGCTGTCCTTGCAGCTGCTCTTCAGTCCTCTGTGACATAGCTCTCCTTATCTGTGTATGGGACAGTATCATGGTTGGCAGGGCACGAGCAGCCACCGGGAACCACTTCAATGACTGGTAACCTAGGTCTCAATGGCCAGAGCATCAAAGTAAATCATGGTGTCCTGAAATCCTGCTTCATGCTCAGGCTGGGTTCACACTACGTTTTCTCCCATATGGGAGCGCATACGGCAGGGGGGAGCTGAAACCTTGCACTCCCGTATGCCTTCGTATGCGCTCCCGTATGTCATTCATTTCAATGAGCCGGCCGGAGTGAAACGTTCGGTCCGGTCGGCTCATTTTTGCGCTGTATGCACTTTTACAACCTGTCCTAAAACCGTGGTTGATCACAGTTTTAGGTACGGGGGGAAAGCGCATACAGCGCAAAAATGAGCCGACTGGACCGAACATTTCACTCCGGCCGGCTCATTGAAATGAATGACATACGGGAGCGCATACGAAGGCATACGGGAGTGCAAGGTTTCAGCTCCCCCCTACCGTATGCGCTCCCGTATGCGCTCCCGTATGGGAAAAAACGTAGTGTGAACCCAGCCTAACATAGCATAAAACATTTGCCAGGTTCCCTTTTAAGGGTATGTTTACACATACTGTAAATGTTGTAGCAGATTTTATGTTGTGTTCAATTATTAATTTATATTGATTTACACAGCATAACATTTGCAGCATAAAATCCATGGAATAGACAGCATGTGTATACAAACCCTAAATGTAGAGCTAGATCAAAATCCAGCTACAGTGCATTCACACCACATTTTTGCAATACAGTTCCTGTATATGTTTTCAATGTGAAAACCGTATGCCAAACAATGCATCCGGTTGCATCTTGTACGGTTTTGTCCTTTTCTTTTTGCCATACCCAAAACCGTAGTCTGTAACGCTTTTTGGTGAAAAACCGTACACTTTTTTTAAATGTTTTTTAACATGAGAGTCAATGGGAACAGTATGTGCGTGCGGCTCCATCCAGTTTGCACCATACCGTTTTTGACTTTGCACAGTTTTTTTTTCTTGGAATTTTAATCAAACAAGTGAAACTTTAATATTGAATGAAAAGTTAAAAACGTATACGTTTTTTGTTTTTTTAAACGGATACAACCAGACATGATTTTTCAAACCATATACAGGTTCAAATGTGTACACACGCTTTGATACAGTTAAGTCCGGTTTTGAGGAATACGTTTATTATAAACCTAATACGGGAACTGTATTGCAAAAACATGGTGTGAATGCACCCCGATTTAAAAGAAAAGGTTACAACAATATTCGTGTTAACGGGTCATCTTTAAAATCTCTGTATGCAAATTTGCTCTCCTTCAGGAGGAAAACTTGCCAAACCAGACTGTCTAAAAAGTCTCCCCATCTGTACAAAGCTGTGTTTGGGTTCCATGCGTCCCTCAACAGCACAGAGCAGAATTCTCTTCAGTACCAGTCAATATAGTTCATGACCTGTATCTAAAGTATCTCTATACTTAACCACTTACCTGCTCTGCACTGACAGGAACCCTAAAACAACTTTATACAGATGGGTTAAAGGAGACTTTAGTTTGACTTTTAAGAGATAGTTTTCTTCCTTCTGGAGAAGAACAAACTTACATACTTTTTTTCCCTGTGGAGAATTGTCTAAAAAATAAGCATTCATACCCATGATCTATTATGTGAATCAAAAACACCTCCTACCCTGTCCTGAAATCTAAAAAGGAGTATTCCAATCTCTTAAAAAATAATATATTGCTAGGGGCACAGTAATAATATAAAACAAATTATATTTACCTACCTTGGTCTGCCCAAGCTCCTGTTTCAGCAATTTCCAATCACCAACATCGCTTAATGTTAATTCCAAGACGAGTCTTCACAGCAGGACTTGTCCACTCAGCCAGTCCCTTGCCACAGTGGTGTTCCGCCTAAGTCATTGGCTAAATGCAAGGAGGTCCTGCTAAAAAGACTTGCCTCGGAAGTAGCATTAAAGTAATGACAAGCAGGGAACTGGAAGATGCAATAATAGGAACTCTGGAGGACTGAGGTAGGATAGTATTTAATTTTACCGTGCCTGCAAAATATGAATAGTATTAGGATACTGGAATAACCCTTAAAGATCTTCAGAAGGTGAACATGGCAACACGTAGGAAGTCTAGCAAAATAATCTTAACCACTGTAGTTAAAATTAAGAAAGGACATGATCCTACCCTTACTAAAGGCCTTTTTACTTTAACAGGTAAATGAGCATTCATAGGAATGCTTGATTCCGTGTGTATTAGGGTCAGTGATCAGCTGACAAGAAAACGCTGGTTTGTTGGCTGATTGCATCTATGTGTGCCAATAAAGTCACAATTCAGCCGCACAACTCCCTTTGTAAACAGGGGATGTGCAGCAGATAATTATAAATTTCACTGGGCACACAATTTATCGAGTTGTCCTAAGCCTCTATAAACAAGCACTGCTCACACATATCGGGGGTTCTTATCGGGAACCCATTTTGCTTCTGGAAGAGGGCCCCAACTAGCAGAAACGTGCCAGAATGTACCTGCCATGAATACAAATATTAGCAGGAAAATGTTCTATATCAATTGTCAACTATCTTTGTTTGTCAGCATGACCCAGGTCAGATGTGTTTCTTTTTAATGTTATTTTGAGAAATTAACAATATTACATAAACATTTAGCTACTGAAGCTGGGAAACATGCGTGGCCAAAACATTTGCAATGAAGATATCAGGTTCTTAAGACCCTGTTGCTTAGAAACCAAGACGACAAAAGTAGGGGGATGTTACCATAGTTCTCCTGTCTAAAAAAACGCTCATAGGAGATTGTGTTTGTCTCAGCAGGTATTTAGGCTATGAAACAAAAAACAAACTCAAATGACAACTAAGCACTCCAGACCTAATCCTTATTAGTTATGCAAACCCACCCAGACCAGGATGAACTAGAAGTAACCGGGAATGTTGAACAAAAGGGGTAGAGGAAAAAGAGCGAGGCGTCACTTCCTATTTCCAGGTACTTCTTGGTATTGACCCTGAGATACTGAAGATTACTTTAATTTTACAGTATATATTTTACACATACACAAATACATCGTAAAACGGAACATAAGGAAGAAATTAGTGTTTTAGGTTATAATAATGTAATGTATATGCCCGATATATGTACAAGGAAGATGAGAAAGAAAAGAAAGGTGATGAGGATCTGTCCAACATAACTTACAAGAAGTTGCACACAGCAACACAGTTTGCCTCATCATAAGAGCATCGTGTGTTGTCTAGCAACTGGAAAAATCATGATAACCAATTCCGGCTTCTGGATTTACAATACCCCAAAACAACAGACTATTAAAACACACAAAAACATCACAGCACAGATTGAGTATAGAAAATAAAAAATGTGCAGACATATAGGAGGCACTCACCAGCAGGGTAACGTGAAAAATTTCTTGGCTTTATTTAGACATACAGGAGCAAAAGCGGACAAGTGTGGACTGCGTCCACACTTGTCCGCTTTTGCTCCTGTATGTCTAAATAAAGCCAAGAAATTTTTCACATTACCCCGCTGGTGAGTGCCTCCTATATCTCTGCACATTTATTTTCTGTATGGACTTTGTCTTGGAGGATTGAGCACCCGATACAGGATGAACGCTTGGGGTTTGTAGTTTCATACACCAGCCAGTATACTGCATGGAACTGTTTTATTTGGGCCAAGCTGTGCCGGCTTTTCCCATCTCTCTGCCCTTGCTATAGAAAATTAAGACTACAAAAGTAGGAGGTGTCCTGGGGCCTGGTATCTGAGGGTCCCTAAGTTCTCCTTGCCACATAAGATAACAGCAAAATTAATGGGGAGGGATTTCAAACCCCGGTCCTAATTAAAACCCTGCCAGTGTACAATGCCCTGGATATATCTAGAGGTGAACCCCTTTAAATAAATCCAGGTACATCTTTGACTGCTCTTTGCACCTAAATGAAATTTATTCCTGACTGTGTGCATGCATAAGTTTTAGGAAATCTGGTGAATATGCAAGGTAATAAATGGCATGGTCAGCGTAACACCCAGCATTTGAAACCCTGATTAGTGCAAAAATTTGTCAAAAATAAAAACAGCTAAATATATTGTCAAAAAATGTAAGCACAAAGTTATGTGGGAAAGGTGAAAGAAAATCTAGATATAATAAAAAAGTAGTTCAGACTCTACTTAGGGAAAGCAGGTGTTACTAATATCATCCAAACACACAGTCAAGGCTTGGCATGTCCCAGGAAACAGACAAATCCATAAAGGCATTTCCATTTAAATGAAGGAAGTCAATGGTAATTACTCCAATGCCAAAATGATAAATAGTGACCCAATGTTGATGGGCAAGCTATCAAAAGTGCATCCAGCTATTTTTTGTAAAGACATAAAACATTTCGCTCAGATTTATCAAACTTTAATAGAAAACCTGGAGTGATCTGCCCATATAAACCAATCACAGCTCAGCTTAATGAGCTCTGGATATACCTTTTGGCCCAGATTTATAACACTATGAAAGAAAACAGCAACCAATCAGAGCTCAGCTTTCATTTTACCAGAGCTCATTGAGATGCGAAAGCTGAGCTGTGATTGGTTGCTGAGGACAAATCACTTGTTTTCTTTCCTAGTGTTTTATAAATCGGGCCAACATTTATATACCATATTTATTGGCGTATAACACTTATTTTTTTTTAACAAAAATTTTAAGTTAAAAGTCTATCTGCGTGTTATAAGCTGCAACTTTCTGGCCCTGCAGAAGCTGCTGCAGTTCAATGATTTAAAGTGGCCGCTTTAAATCATGTAATTGCACCGGGTTCTGCAGGGCCACAGTCCTGCCGCCGCTCGATTCCCATGTCCCTCCCCATCTCCGGTTTTCATATTTACCTGTTGGCACACTCCCGAAGGCTCCAGCGGCATTCTGCACTGTCGCTGGGCAGTGACGAGCAACGTCGTAATGAGGACGTCACTCATCAGTGCGCAGCTACAGCGCAGGACATCACCGGAGCCTGCAGGAGTGTGCCAAAAGGTAAATATGATAACCGGAGATGGGAAGGGACATGGGAATCAGACAGCGACGGGACTATGGCCCCGAAGAAGCCGCTGCAGTTACATGATTTAAAGCGGCCGCTTTAAATCAATGAACCATAGCGGCTTCTGCGGGGCCAGAAAGATATATCGGGGTATATACGCATTTACACGCACCCGCATTTTGACAAGGATATTTGGGTAAAGAACCTCTTACCAAAATTTCCTTGGAAAAATTAGGGTGCGTGTTATAGGCTGGTGCATGTTGTACCCCGATAAATACGGTATGTGTGTGAAATTTAAAGGAAAACTGTCACTATACTACCCCCGCACTAACCAGAGGTACTGACTGGTAGTCCGGGGGACGCTGATCAATATGCTGCCTACCATGCCCCGATCCGTCAAGCCGTTCGACCGTTATCTTCATTATTCCTCATATGCAAATGATCTAACTGGCAAGGGCAGGGTTACATGCCTCCATCTGGCATTGTGACGTCATCGCGGCTCGTCCGCAGTACCTCCGGGCTTATGAATGTTCATCCCCTCCTTCCGCTCTGTACAGGACTCCACTGAGGCCGCTTCCGGGTGTTCACAGGAAGCAGCACATGTGCAGTGGAGTCCTGTACAGAGCGGGGAGGAGATGGAGAGGATGAATTCGGGCGGTTCTGCGGACAAGTGGCCCTGATGTCACAGTGCCAGAGGGAGGCATGTAACCCCACCCGTGCCAGTTAGAAGATCATTTACATATCAGGAATAATAAGGATAATGGGCGAAGGGCTGGACAGATCCGGGCATGGTAGGCAGCATTTTGATCAGCTCCCACCGCACTACCAGCCAGTACCTCTGGTTAGTTCGGGGGGAGCTTAGTGACAGTTTTCCTTTAGGAGACTGAAAATAATTTCTTTTGAACAGAATAGAATATTTTCTGCAGCATTACTTTTGCAGACATGTCTGGAGAAATATGTTCACACAATTTATTGTTCCCTGGGGGGGAAAAAAATCTGCAGAGGGTTGACAACTTGAATGCCAGATTCTTATGTAGAATAGCCACATTTAAAGGGGCACTCTGCCCCTAGACATCTTTTTCCATATCCTAAGAAAAGGAGGTCCCCCCCGATATCCAGACTGGCACCCTGGCGTTCTAAACTATTATGTAAAGAACAACTGTTTTGAGCGGCCATGTTTTTGATGTCATGCCACTCCCCGTCCATTCATGTCTAGAGGGGGCATGACGGCCCCTCCCATAGACATGAATGGAAGGGGCGAGACGTCCCAACCACAGCCACCCAAAGCCAGCGTTCTAAACATAAATTTTCAGATTGTTGGGGTGCTGGACTAGAGATCACAGTGGTCGCAGAGGCAGGACCCTCCGCTATCAGACACCACATTTGCCTATCCTTAGGATAAGGAAATATGATGTCTAGGGGCAGAGTACCCCTTTAATGAAGCTGATGAGTGTTTGGGCTACCCAGTGTAGGTTCCACACAAATTCAGGATCAAGAAGTGGATTTTTTCCAAATTGCATGTGGATTTTACACATATTTAATGCCAATTTCAACAAGAATTTCACATAAAAAAAAATATCAAAATAACATATCAGAAGAATAAAGAAATGTTCTGCCAATGAGACATTTCTCCTGCTGACATTAGTAATTGTATAAGTAAGACTCTCTTCTATTATAAGTCAAGCTAGAAATATATACCGGTACATACATACATCTTTAGTAATGTTTAATATATGGGAAAATATATACACATGTAGGTGGTGGTGTGTACGCGCACTCGCGTGTGTGTGGGGGGGGGGGTTGGATTTAGAATAATTTCTGCAATATCAATGCTGCGGTTTCTTTACATTTATGCAGGGAAATGGCATTGTCTGTGGCTATCTTAGTACAACTGCAGCATGTAATCTGGAATTTTAGCCGTTTTGCACTGTATTTTCCTAAAATATAATGTAAGATTGCACCTGTGACCTTTCACAGCCCAACAGCCCACCCCCTTCCCAGCAGATCACATCTTAATCTGTAATTCCCAAAGGCAAGCAGACTGTCACCTATTTCAGAGGCATGTAATGCGATCAGCCAAGACAGACAGCTGTTCCTTCTTAATACGTGAAGTTTGCCATAAAATGCTATATCCAGCATACTAACATGGGGGTCTTCTAATGTAGGGTGCAACAGAAAACTCAATAAGCATCAATATTATCAGCTTAGTTACCACCAGTATACATTTCAATTATTCCATCCAAACCTAATAAAGTAAAATTGATCCACTACCATTAGAGCTCGATGATCTGAGTGGACCCATACACATTAGCTTAAAGTGGATAAAAACTGATAATTCCAACCAAAATGGTGGTCTATCAATAATAATTTAACAATGAATGATTGTATTAGCTGACCAATGACGAGTAGAGTTTGGAATATTGTCAACAGTGTTTGGACTTTTCATCTAAAAGACTAATGAAAGAATGATATCAGAAAAATCGTTCATTCTTTGTTCAGGGTCACTGACCACATATGGCCAAATTGAACAATTGTAATGGCAAATGGAATAAAATGTGTATGGTCATGTGTTTGCACAACTCTAGGTTCTGTTTACATTTTGCTTTTATGCACTACATGTAAAAGTTATTTTACCCATCAAAATAACGAATAGTTAACTGATTTATGACATTTTGCAATGATGGATGATACCAGAGAATGTTATTTCCATGTATGACAGAAACAAAAATGTAGATGTTAAGAAGCTAACAGAGGCTCCATACACATTAATGAAAAGTCAGTTAAAGGGGTACTACGCCCCTAAACATCATATCTTCTATCCAAAGGACACCCATCGATCTCCAGCCCGGCACACCAGTGGCCAGACCCTCTGCGACCAAAGCCATCATTCCCCCTCCGGTAGACATGAATGGAGGGGGCCTGATGTCACGACCACCTGAACCCAGCATTCTGAACATAAATGTTCAGAATGCTGGGGGGCAAGGTCTGAGATCATGGGGGATCCCAGCAACCATACCCCCTGCAATCAGACATCTGGATTGGATAGGGGATAAGATGTCTAGGGGAGGAGTACCCCTTTAAATCCACCATTTTGAGCCACACTGTCCAACTGCCTAGTGCGTATGAAGCCCCCCCTCAACCAATAATGTCAGAGGAGACAAGGATAAGGCATGTTAGATTTCAAATGCTTGAATCTTTTGTTTTCAGGGAGATAAACCAATACCAAAGCTGTCTGGCAGCGGCTTAACCTTCCTCTCTCCAATCAGAGATGGGGGATAAATTCTACTATCAAGAAAAAAAGTGGAAGTTTGATTTCTCACTGCAAATAAGTGTCTGGCAGCAACCTATTTCCCTCTACCAATTGAGAACACATGCAGGCTTGGCCAAAGTCCCTTATTTGGGAGGAAAAACAGCTGTCCAGCAGACAGACATTGCAAATGTATGGCCACCTTTCCTGTTTGGTTAGAACTGGTTAGATTTGCGGCATAGATTCAGTGATGGGCTTCAACTACTGGTAATTAGTCCTTTATTGTAAAACATGCTCGATTACACATTATGCACAAACCTGTAACCTTTTAAACCAGTAACAGGTTGTTGTGCATGTTTTTACAATAAAACTTTAACTGGAGAAATCTGGAGTTGAAGTTCACTGCTGAAGCTGTGCCACTGGGAAGGTCCTGTATGTTCTTTTATGGAATTCCATACAAGTCTGAATTATAAATGTATCACTTAACTTTTGGAGAGAGATAACAGTGGAGCAAAGGGAGTAATACAATCTGCACCAAATGCAGTTCTGAAGGTGTTTGTGTGCGTGTTGCCAATAGGATATACATGTATACCGTGATGCAGGGAACATCTTATGAATATTACATACATCTGGCACATGTAAACCCAGTTTTTTGTGTTGTTTTTGTGCAGATGGGACAGCATGTTCAGTGTTCACATACAGTAGACGGCAGAAAAACTGTAGTAATCATCATCATTAAAAGTCATCATAATGAAGGGACTATCCTTTTCCACTGTGTGGCTTTTCCAAGCACATGCACATATGCAACAGATGTCTTGCAAGGTCATACTGCCCCAGCTATTTTCAAAATTTATTGCTTTGTATAACCATTCAATTCAGGTCAACACAATCTATTTGTCACTCGTACTAGGACAAACTAAACCCAAACAATGAAACTGTCAGACAAATTCTCAAATAAATTTTTATCGATCTCTATGTAAAGCTTACATATTAAGTGTTCTAGAGGACCACACAAAGAACATTCACATTGCTCCTGCCCAAATCGAACCTGCAATCTCAAGTCACTACATCATTTGCAGTTACCAATAGTCAAAACTTTTTCTGGGCCATGATCTGAAAATGCACTTATGTATTCCCATCTAGACACCTCACCGCTCCACCAAATGAAGCCAACTCATTTGTGTACAGAGGAGTGCAGCAATTTTCTTCCCCATACACACCTGAGATACATGAAAAAATACTATCACAACCATCAACAACACTCAGTAGTGAGGGGTGTTTACCTAGTAATGTAAATAGATCCACAGAACATAGTAACTGGCCTTAGGAAATATGCAGAAAAAAAGAAAAATATTGTCAAATTCATCATCCTGGGAAGGAAAACCTCTAAAAAGGTAGAAAACTATTATAGTTAAAGGGCTATATACAGTGGTCCCTCAAGTTACAATATTAATTGGTTCTGGGACGACCATTGTATGTTGAGACCATAACTCTATGGAAACCTGGTAATTGGTTCAAAAGGCACCAAAATGTCATCCAAAAATAGGAAAAAGTGAGGATTAAAGATAAATAAGTAGATAACTAATAAAGATAGAGCAAATCCTTACATATAAAAGTAAGAAAGATCTGCTGGGAGCTGTAAATCACTGTCTATGTCAGTGTTTTCCAAGCAGGGAGCCTCCAGCTGTTGCTAAACTACAACTCCCAGCATGCCCGGACAGCCAAAGGCTGTCCGGGCATGCTGGGAGTTGTAGTTTTGCAACAGCTGGGGGCACTCTGCTTGGGAAGCACTGGTCTATGTAGAGGACAGGAGCTTCTTCAGGGTCCTGTACAGAACACGCAATGTCCTAAAAATAACATGGAGCCGCCCTCACCTGGTGTCAAAAGGAGCAGGTAACCCTGGCCCAAAGAGTAGTACAGAACATGTAATACCTCCCTGTACTGTAGGGGATGCTACCAGACACCAGTCAGTGCATACACTTCAGTAATACAGGGGTTTTACCAGTGAATGCCCATTCTGATTGGTCAGTTCATTGACACGTTTCACAGATCTGGTCTGTTCGTAGCATTGTATGTTGAGTCTGGTTTCAACTTACAATGGTCCAGAAAAGACCATTGTATGTTGAAACTATTGTATGTTGAGGCCATTGTAAGTTGAGGAATCACTGTATATATATATATATATATATATATATATATATATATATACCCAAAATGCCTTAAGCCAGAAATATTGTTACTCACAGATCACCTCTGGTCAGCAGCCTGGTCTTAAGGGCTCATTCACATTAAGGAATCTCTGTCCGGAGATATTCTGCGTGGAGATTGCAACATGTTCGTTCTTACGGCAGAGTCTGGAATCCGATGGCCTCAGTGGTCACGTGCTGTTCTCCTGGCACCACCACACAGTGTTAGGAGTATGACAAGTCACTGATGAGTAATCATTTGTTGTTTTAATGCGTCTAGGGCAACTTAATGCTAAATAGAAACTTTAAACCATTCAACCTTAAGTCATATTGCTTAGATAGCTGGCCGTTCTCTCTCCACTTCATATTTAGAGATGCGAAATGTTAAATGTTAGAGATGTTAAATGTGAATAGGGTGGTCCGCTGCTGCCAGACACCTCCGCTATCAGCTTATCAACCCTGATAACTATAAGTTTTGGAATCCAACTGTCCCACCCTTTTCTGGGACATCATCTGTAGGGAGGTCATTATACACATTAGCCCGCTAGTCCTGCTGAAATTGGCAAGTATTAGCAGGGACAATTTTTTTCTCCTCAATATAATCCAATGTGTACAGCTAACTTAAAGGGGTACTCCGCTGCTCAGTGTTGGGAACAAACTGTTCCGAACGCTGAAGCAGGTGCCGGGAGCTCATGACGTCACACCCCACCCCCTCGATGCAAGTCTATGGGAGGGGGCATGACTGCTATCACGCCCCTTACCATAGACTTGAATTGAGGGGAGGGGCATGATGTCATGAGGGGGGTGGGGCTATGACGTCACGAGCAAACCAAGCTGCAAAAATGACCTATGAAGACCCATGGCCTTTCCTGCTCTGTCAGATTTAGTAAATATTTGAAAACCCCATAAAATAAAAATTTTGGAACATCTTTCCTCACAGCTGTCTATTGTGCCATTCCTTTGTTATTATAACTGGAAATGTATGACTAAATAGCCAATCAGATGTTACCATTTGGGTGTGTGACCCTACACTGTCAGCTGTGATTGGATAGTGTCAGACAGTGAAGAGACACGCCCTCAACTTTTAACACACAGTTGGCTATTCAGTCATATTTTTTAGAAGCAATAAAAGAGAAACGGCACAACATAGAGCCTTTCAAAAACATACTGATAGGTGCATTTAGATTGTAAGCCTCAATGGGGACAGGGGCAAAAAAATTTTAAGATGAATACAAGTATTCATCAAAACAGGGCCGACAGGAGAAGCTATAGGGCTGACAGGAGAAGCTGCAGGTCCTCTTTAAAATGGGAACTTTTCATCCTGCCCGAACAACAAGTCATAGGAGCAGTCCCCAATTTCTCCCCCACCCCCAAGGCCTTTAATACCGTAAAAGGAAACCTGTAGTAAATAACTGAAATTTTTGCCAATGGCATCAACTTTAACAGAAGGTTACACAACAGACCTAAACTTTACTTTTAATAGATACAATAAACACTTTCATATTAGTCTCCAGCTGAATTTCACAAGCTTCTAAAAGTTGGAACTCCCCATGAAAATGTGTTTTCTATTAACATTAGGCAAACAAAAGCTGCAGAGACAAGATAAAAATAAAAGTCAAAGGGAGAAGCGATGTGGAAAGTATACAAAGTGAAAAAAACACATTGATAAATCTAAGTAAATTAAAAATATCTAAGAAGAGATAACATAATAATGGCTCAAAAGATTCCCTTATCAGGTCAAGGACAGATACTATTGTCAGCGGGGAGGGGGGGGGGGGGGGGGGAGGCAAAATGCATTTTACTATAAGAAAGACAACTTAATGTAGTTCACTACTATCCTCTTATAAAAGAGCTATAAAAAAATAAAATAAAAGAACATCACAATCATAATGTTTTAGGGTAGTATTTTGTTGTGCAATATTTTGCTGTGTATTTGTTGCTCAATATTTTCCTTTTTTTCCCCAAAGTCAATGGGTAGCAAAATACAGCGCCAATTTTGCTACCCATTGACTTCAATGGGTATGAAAATACACAGCAAAATATTTCATGAGTGCCCCTTCTATTAAGCTAAATAAAATAGTGCAAATAGTAATGCCCATACAAGTAACACCTTTATAAACCTTTTGGTTACCCTACTTGAGTATTGGATATTTGCAGACTTATAGGATTATAGGAAAAAGTGGGCCTCCTAATGGTTATACTTACTTCACTTTTTATAGATGACAGTAGTAGTTATATCCTCCTTAACTTTTGCCTCAATCCTAGAAACCTTTTCCACAGCAAGGTAGTTTTGAGTTCCTTGGGCTAGTGACCAAAGTATACACCTAAATCGTTCCAGTAAGGAAAGTTCACAACAATCTGCCCCTACAGTGGCACACTCACAACTACTAAAATAAAATTCTGTGCAAACATTCCCCTGGAAGAACATGCGCTAGGACCACTAGGAAATGTGCCATCCCATAGACGGCAATGCATTTCCGTGCAGACTCCGCACATAAAATAGACATGTCTATTCTTTCTACGGATTTTGGAATCGGGATTGCCACAGCAGAAACGTCTGCCGCGGAAATTTCGCTGTGTACATAGTGAAGGAGAATGTCGTCCGAAAAGTTCTCAACCCTAACTTCATTAAAAAAATTAAAAAAACACTGAAAATGAGTACAGTATAACCTATCATCATTCTAAATGTGAACATTTGTGTTAAAAATCCTTGTTCAATTGACAAGTTCTTAGTCATGAAAGTAACAAGATGATTTACATCAAACTGACTGATACACAATGTATAATATATTAAAGTTTATTCTTCATTCTCAATGGAATACCCAAAGAAATAATTAAAGGGGTATTCCAGGAAAAAACTTTTTGATATATATTAACTGTCTCCAGAAAGTTAAACAGATTTTTAAATTACTTCTATTAAAAAATCTTAATCCTTTCAGTACTTATGAGCTTCTGAAGTTAAGGTTGTACTTTTCTGTCTAAATCCTCTCTGATGACACCTGTCTCGGGAAACGCCCAGTTTAGAAGAGGTTTGCTATGGGGATTTGCTTCTAAAATGGGCGTTTCCTGAGACACGTGTCATCAGAGAGGATTAAGACAGAAAAGAACAACCTTAACTTCAGAAGCTCATAAGTACTGAAAGGATTAAGATTTTTTTTAAATAGAAGTAATTTACAAATCTGTTTAACTTTCTGGAGCCAGTTGATATATATAAAAAAAAGTTTTTTCCCTGAATACCCCTTTAACCTGTATGTACAGCCTGACAAATGTTCAAACTATTTTATAGCATGAAAACTTAATCTAATTGATAACTTAAATGGGCACTGTCACCAACTTTATTTTTTGATATGTTGTACTTATGTACTACAACATATCTCTAATGTACTTTTATTTTATTTTTTTTCATTAAAAAGGTTTAATTTACATTTAAAAACCGGCTACTGAAAAAGGACTGATTTTGGAGTGGCAATCAGTCCTTTTTCAGTTAGGCTGCACTCGCTCCCTGCCTGTCAATCAGACAGGCGTGAGCGAGCGCATTGGCTCCCCAGCCACTCCTCCCGCACATCGCCGCCACCTCGTTGCCGCTGCTGTCCCTGCACGCCCGCTGCCGGACTCTGCAGTAACTGCAAGTGTAATGAGGGAACGGGGTATGCGGGGGCGTGGGGGGGGGGGGGAGGAGGGAACGGGCTAGCAAAAAAAAAAAAATAGGATGGTGGGAGCTACCCTTTAAATATTGACTAGGGGAAAAAAATTCTTACCAAGATAAAAATCAAAACACAAAAACAAATATATAATGTAGCGGCAGACCTACAGAAGAACTTAGGTAAAATTGAATTAAAGCCACATGTCCCAGCCTGACTGCGGGTCTGATGGCCCAAACTGACAGGTGTCGGACTGTAAAACGGAAGCAAACATTCGCTGTATTATGTATAAAATTAGCCTTACAGCAAGTCAATGAGAGTCAGATTTGCTGCAGATAATTTCAGGAGCAAATTCTCAATTTGTGAACTAAATTTTGAAATAAATGGATTTGAGACAGTTTTGGATTTTACAGAGAATTTTCAACATTACGTTACTATCAACCTAAACAACACTGGTAACAGTCTACATATGAAAACATCCCGCTTGTCCAAAGCATTTGTGGCAGCCGTACCACAGGTATCCTGAAACATTAGTCATGACCAAAACATCAGTAGAACACAAAGCATTTCAGTCCCAATCATCCTTTTACATAAGGTTACAAGTAGACTTACTGTTTTTGTCAAGGGAGACGAGGGGACAGTAAAAACTGACACACAGGGAGAAGAGGGGACACTAATGACTGTGACACATGGGGAGGATGAGGGGACACTAATAACATAACTTTTCGTGAGGTGTGGCATCCTGGCACCGAACCTTCTTTTTTGCTGGCTCCTAGATACACCCCAAAAACGTAATACCTACCACCCCCCCCAAACACCCCAATAACACCATACAATACATACCACCCCCAATAATGCTATACAATAGATACCACCCACCCCCCATACACCCCAATAACGCAACACATACCACCCCCCCATACAACCCAATAACGCCACACAATACATACCACCACCCCCCATACACCCCAATAACGCTATACAATACATACCACCCCCATTCCCCCCCAATAACGCTATACAATACATACCACCCCCAACAACGCCATACAATACATACCAACCCCAATAACGCCACACAATATATACCAACCCCCCATACACCCCAGTAACACCACAAAATACATACCACCCCCCATACACCCAAATAACACCACACTATACATACCATCCCCCCCCCCATAACGCCACACAATACATACAGCCCCCCAATAAGGCCACACAATACATACAACCCCCCATACACCCCAATAAGGCCACACAATACATACAACCCCCCATACACCCCAATAAGGCCACACAATACATACAACCCCCCCCCATACACCCCAATAATGGCACACAATACATACAACCCCCCCATACACCCCTATAACTCTACACAATACATACAACCCCCCCATACACCCCAATAAGGCCACAATACATACAACCCCCCATACACCGCAATAACGCCATACAATACATACCACACTCCATACACCCCAATAACCCCATAAAACTTCTTTGTATATTTCTTTCTTATTTACTAGTTTCATATGTTAAATAATAGGATTACTTGTATTGTTATATGCTTTTTCATTTACAACACTTTAAATATGGTATCATACCTATCTGAAAACCAAATAAAAAACTGCCTTGTACCAATAACCCCCATACAATACATGCCATCTCTATTACATCACACAATATATAACACCCCAATATAAGCTTCTCCCCTCCACCCCCAATAATGCCATCCAATCTATAACCCCCCAATATAACCTTCTCCCCTCCAGCCCCAATAATTCCATCCAATCTATAACCCCCAATATAAACTTCTCCCCTCCACCCCCAATAATTCCATCCAACCTATAACCCCCCAATATAACCTTCTCCCCTCCACCCCCAATAATTCCATCCAACCTATAACCCCCCAATATAACCTTCTCCCCTCCACCCCCAATAATTCCATCCAACCTATAACCCATCAATATAACCTTCTCCCCTCCACCCCCAATAATTCCATCCAACCTATAACCCCCCAATATAACCTTCTCCCCTCCACCCCCAATAATTCCATCCAACCTATAACCCCCCAATATAACCTTCTCCCCTCCACCCCCAATAATTCCATCCAACCTATAACCCCCCAATATAACCTTCTCCCCTCCACCCCCAATAATTCCATCCAACCTATAACCCCCCAATATAACCTTCTCCCCTCCACCCCCAATAATTCCATCCAACCTATAACCCCCCAATATAAACTTCTCCCCTCCACCCCCAATAATTCCATCCAACCTATAACCCCCCAATATAAACTTCTCCCCTCCACCCCCAATAATTCCATCCAACCTATAACCCCCCAATATAAACTTCTCCCCTCCACCCCCAATAATTCCATCCAACCTATAACCCCCCAATATAAACTTCTCCCCTCCCCCCCCAATAATTCCATCCAACCTATAACCCCCCCAATATAAACTTCTCCCCTCCCCCCCCAATAATTCCATCCAACCTATAACCCCCCAATATAAACTTCTCCCCTCCACCCCCAATGATTCCATCCAACCTATAACCCCCCAATATAAACTTCTCCCCTCCACCCCCAATGATTCCATCCAACCTATAACCCCCCAATATAAACTTCTCCCCTCCACCCCCAATAATTCCATCCAACCTATAACCCCCCAATATAAACTTCTCCCCTCCACCCCCAATAATTCCATCCAACCTATAACCCCCCAATATAAACTTCTCCCCTTCACCCCCAATAATTCCATCCAACCTATAACCCCCCAATATAAACGTCTCCCCTCCACCCCCAATAATTCCATCCAACCTATAACCCCCCAATATAAACGTCTCCCCTCCACCCCCAATAATTCCATCCAACCTATAACCCCCCAATATAAACTTCTCCCCTCCACCCCCAATAATTCCATCCAACCTATAACCCCCCAATATAAACTTCTCCCCTCCACCCCCAATAATTCCATCCAACCTATAACCCCCCAATATAAACTTCTCCCCTCCACCCCCAATAATTCCATCCAACCTATAACCCCCCAATATAAACTTCTCCCCTCCACCCCCAATAATTCCATCCAACCTATAACCCCCCAATATAAACTTCTCCCCTCCACCCCCAATGATTCCATCCAACCTATAACCCCCCAATATAAACTTCTCCCCTCCACCCCCAATGATTCCATCCAACCTATAACCCCCCAATATAAACTTCTCCCCTCCACCCCCAATAATTCCATCCAACCTATAACCCCCCAATATAAACTTCTCCCCTCCACCCCCAATAATTCCATCCAACCTATAACCCCCCAATATAAACTTCTCCCCTCCACCCCCAATAATTCCATCCAACCTATAACCCCCCAATATAAACTTCTCCCCTCCACCCATAATAATTCCATCCAACCTATAACCCCCCAATATAAACTTCTCCCCTCCACCCCCAATAATTCCATCCAACCTATAACCCCCCAATATAAACTTCTCCCCTCCACCCATAATAATTCCATCCAACCTATAACCCCCCAATATAAACTTCTCCCCTCCACCCCCAATAATTCCATCCAACCTATAACCCCCCAATATAAACGTCTCCCCTCCACCCCCAATAATTCCATCCAACCTATAACCCCCCAATATAAACGTCTCCCCTCCACCCCCAATAATTCCATCCAACCTATAACCCCCCAATATAAACTTCTCCCCTCCACCCATAATAATTCCATCCAACCTATAACCCCCCAATATAAACTTCTCCCCTCCACCCCCAATAATTCCATCCAACCTATAACCCCCCAATATAAACTTCTCCCCTCCACCCCCAATAATTCCATCCAACCTATAACCCCCCAATATAAACTTCTCCCCTCCACCCCCAATAATTCCATCCAACCTATAACCCCCCAATATAAACTTCTCCCCTCCACCCATAATAATTCCATCCAACCTATAACCCCCCAATATAAACTTCTCCCCTCCACCCCCAATAATTCCATCCAACCTATAACCCCCCAATATAAACTTCTCCCCTCCACCCATAATAATTCCATCCAACCTATAACCCCCCAATATAAACTTCTCCCCTCCACCCCCAATAATTCCATCCAACCTATAACCCCCCAATATAAACGTCTCCCCTCCACCCCCAATAATTCCATCCAACCTATAACCCCCCAATATAAACGTCTCCCCTCCACCCCCAATAATTCCATCCAACCTATAACCCCCCAATATAAACTTCTCCCCTCCACCCATAATAATTCCATCCAACCTATAACCCCCCAATATAAACTTCTCCCCTCCACCCCCAATAATTCCATCCAACCTATAACCCCCCAATATAAACTTCTCCCCTCCACCCCCAATAATTCCATCCAACCTATAACCCCCCAATATAACCTTCTCCCCTCCACCCCCAATAATTCCATCCAACCTATAACCCCCCAATATAAACTTCTCCCCTCCACCCCCAATAATTCCATCCAACCTATAACCCCCCAATATAAACTTCTCCCCTCCACCCCCAATAATTCCATCCAACCTATAACCCCCCAATATAAACTTCTCCCCTCCACCCCCAATAATTCCATCCAACCTATAACCCCCCCAATATAAACTTCTCCCCTCCACCCCCAATAATTCCATCCAACCTATAACCCCCCAATATAAACTTCTCCCCTCCACCCCCAATAATTCCATCCAACCTATAACCCCCCAATATAACCTTCTCCCCTCCACCCCCAATAATTCCATCTAACTTATAACACCCCAAAATAAACTTCTCCCCTCCACCCCCCAATAATTCCATCCAACCTATAACCCCCCAATATAAACTTCTCCCCTCCACCCCCAATAATTCCATCCAACCTATAACCCCCCCAATATAAACTTCTCCCCTCCACCCCCAATAATTCCATCCAACCTATAACCCCCCAATATAAACTTCTCCCCTCCACCCCCAATAATTCCATCCAACCTATAACCCCCCAATATAACCTTCTCCCCTCCACCCCCAATAATTCCATCTAACTTATAACACCCCAAAATAAACTTCTCCCCTCCACCCCCCAATAATTCCATCCAACCTATAACCCCCCAATATAAACTTCTCCCCTCCACCCCAATAATTCCATATAATAGTCGTACGTAAAGTGCTGGCGTTGCGACCATCCAGTGCAGCAGACGGATCCTAGTCAGCCGGAGCGTCCGTACACTTCACACCGCACACTTGAACGTATATACCGGCGTTTCCCAACCAGGGTGCCTCCAGCTATTGCAAAACTACAACTCCCAGCATGCCCGGACAGCCAAAGGCTGTCCGGGCATGCTGGGAGTTGTAGTTTTGCAACAGCTGGAGGCGCCCTGGTTGGGAAACGCCGGTATATAAAGTCCCCACCGCGCACGTACACTGTAGAGCACATACATACAGCTGGGGACGCCTCAGCATCTTTACCTCAGCGCGCCGCAGGTGCGACCACAGAGCGGTCCGGGGCTCATCCGTACACAGCGTCTTATATTCCGTCACGTCCTCTCCGTGATGCACGGGTAAAGCGGGGCCGGTGTGTGCCCTCCACCCTATGGATAACACAGAAGTCCGCTTCCCCCGGGGCTGGATGACCCTGCTGGGCAGGATGTGCTGCTCTCCCCGCACTGCACTCTACCACACTGCCTGCAAGCAGCGCCTGGCCAGGTGGGGGCGGGGCCTGGGGAGGAGGCAACTTCTTAAAGCATCTGTCCCATGGTGTACGGACTGTCACATCCACTGTGATCAATCAACATTGCTGCTTTCCTGTGCATGGGGCTGCTGTGAAATGTGACACAGTCATCCAGATCTGAGCATTAGCAAAGATAAACAATAAGCCATATTGTTATGGTGCCAAGACTTCATATGGAACAACCCTAAAATCCACCTGCGAACAACAGTGGTACAAAAAGTGGCTCAGGGAGGACCTTCTGGATATATTTCCATTAGGATCCTCACTGCTGGTGGGAAGGAGGCAGGGGGGCCGCCATTGTTAAGTGCAGTTCACGTTTTTGGCACTTCCATAAGATTGTACTTCAGGACAATGTCTAAATGGAATGCCAACATCAGAGCTGTAGTTAGGTTTGGCCTGAGGCAAGAACAAAAGATATCACTCCCTCCCCCCATTTGGACTCGGGGCAAACTTCAGTCCCCCCCAAAAAAAATTTGCAGGCTACACCTACCAAATAATTTTTTAAATATGTTTCTTATGTAGATTACAGTACAGTTTTATGTAGCGACTCACAAACGACATATTCACTGATCAGAGTCATTCTCGTTTTTTCTTCCCCATCTGGCCCAGAACATCATGATAATCTGTTCCAGCCAAAACTCTTCAGGGCAGAACCTGCAACATAAACATATTAGGATTAGGCTCTGCAATTTTCCAGCATTATCCTCCCCTTTTCCCTACAAATGACTCCAGCCTCCTCCAAACACAATGCCACCAGCCTTCCGACAACGCAAAGGGGGGGGGGGGGGGGGTATTTATCAAAATCAGTGCAGAGGGAAAGTTGCCCAGTTGCCCATTGCAACCAGTCAGATTGCTTCTTTCATTTTTAATGAGGCCTCTGTAAAATGAAATAAGCAACCTGATTGGTTGCTATGGGCAACTGGGCAACTTGCACTGGTTTAAATAAATTACCCCCAATGTTTCCAGCCTCACTCAAATGCCTTCAGACCCCCCCCCCCCCCACAAGCACACACAATGCCTCCAGCCTTACCCATATTCCTCCAGCCTTACCCACACACAATGCCTCTAGCCTTACCCCCACACAGTGTTCCCCGCACAGGGGTGTACATGGGTGACAGAGGGGTGTATAGGGGTGTCCAGGGTAACCGTGGGGTGTACAGGGGTGACAGAGGGGTTTAGAGGGGTGACATAAGGGTGTAGAGGGGTGACAGAGGGGTGTACGGGATAACAGAGGGTGTCCAGGGGTTACAGAGAGGTTACGAGGCGTGACAGAGAGGTGTAGAGGAGGGAAAGAAGGGTGGGGTGCACTACCCGAAGCTGAGTAGGCCTCTGTCAGCGCCACGCCTGCTCCTTCTCTCCATCCACATCATTCTGCTGAGGGACCAGGGAGAATCCAGAGTCCAGAGCTGCTTCACAGGAGAAGGAGGATACACGAGGATCAGAGCTGCCGCATCCCCCATCCCGGGAGTGCACACAGACGTCTCTTCCACCCGGCCTGCACATCTGTGACTCACTCACAGCACTGCAGGCCCAGGCTGGGATGGAAAATTCAACAACATTTTTGTGTCATCTTTTCCACTGGAGTGTCCTGGCACCCCTGTCGGGGCACCCTGGTTGGGTATCACTGGCAAATGTAATGTGTGCTGGACTCCTTGTGCCAGACATCCTTAGCAGATGTGTCCCCTTGCAGCAGCACACCTGAGGCGATCGCCTCAGTTGCCTTATGGAAGCTACTGCCCTGGAAACAGATGGGGTGCACATGGGTGTCAGAGGGGTGTAGAGATGTGATAGAGGATGGAAAGGAAGGCAGAGGTGTAGAGGGGTGTACATGGGTGACAGAGGGGTGTAGAGGGGTAACAGGGGTATAAAGGTATAACAGGGGTGTAGAGGGGTGACAGAAGGGAGGGGGTTCAGTACCTGAAGCTGAGTAGGCCTCTGTCAGCGCCGCCCCTGCTCCTTCCCTCCATCCCCATCATTCTGCTGAGGGACCAGGAAGAATCCAGAGTCCAGAGCTGCTCCACAGGCGAGGCAGGATACACAAGGATTGGAGCTGCAGCATCACCCGTCCCGGCACTGCACACAGACTTCCCTCCCGCCCGGCCTGCATGCCTGTGACTCACAGGTGCACAGGCCTGGGCAGGAAAATCAAAAAATATTAGCGCCATATTTCCCACCAGAGTGTCCTGGCACCCCGCTTGGGAATCATTGCCTCAGTGTAACGTGTGCTGGACTCCCTGTGCAAGCAGATGCAGCGGCCAGGGCCAATGCAGACCTGGAAGCTGCGCACTCTTACAACAGCGCACCTGAGGCGATCACCTCACTCGCCTCATGGGAGCTACAGCCCTGGCCAACATACAGCCTGGTGTGTTTCCTCCAGCCCATAGACTTCAATTGGCCGAATGTAGCTTAATTGTCACCGCCAGCAGTCCATTTCGCAAACATATATGCTGTCTGTGCGGGACTCATGCTCAACTATGTTTTTGAGTTGTGACAATTTCTGCGTCAAAAAAATATGCAGCATCATTGCGGGAGATTTATCAAAACCAGTGCAGAGGAAATTGAAGCAGTTGCCCCAGGGTCGGCCCAAGATATTGTGCTGCCTGGGTCCAGGATTGAAATGATTGGAGTTTTGTATTTTTTTTACTATTACACCATTAACCGTACAGGATTAATAATGTTATATTTTAATAATTTGGACAATTATTCACGCGGTTAATAAGTTTATTTTTATTATGTTTAAATATTTTTTATATGGAAAATGGTTATTAAGCTTTTTTTTAACACTTTATTGGTACCTTAGGGGACTTTTAGGAGAAATCAGTAGATTACTCATACAGATTAATGAAGTTCCATAGAACTTCACAGATCTGTGTGCTCTTTGCTCATTTGGTAGAGACTGGTCGAGCCAGGCTTTATCAAATGCAGAGCTGGGACTGGGACAGAAGGAGAGGTAAGCCCCCTTGGCCACCTCTACAGTGGTTCGCCTTCCCCCACCCCTACCCCCACTGCCCCATGCTGGCTATTAGCGGTGGCCTCCAGCTACAGGCCACTGGGAATGGAGTGGGCTTGAGTCAGGAGCCCGCTTCATACACCCTGAGCGGCACCATGACAGACTAGGTTCATGAACATGGCTCGCAAAGGGTTCAAAAATCTTCTCAGGGTGGAAATTTGCCACCCCTGTGGAGGTGCCGCTTGGGTCCAATGGACCCAGTGGGACCCATTGAAGGGCTGGCCTTGAGGTGCCCATAACAACCAATCAGATTGCTTCTTATGTTTCTTAAAAGCCCTTTTCAAAATAAAAAAGCAATCTGATTGGTTGCTATAGGAAACTGGTCAAGTTTTTCTCTACACAGGTTTTGATAAATCTCCCCTATTGTCTTCAATGGGAAAAAGAGAAGTCTGCAGAAAGGAAGGGACATGTCTTTTCTACGCTGTTACGTTCTTAGGGCAGGGGCATAGCTATAGAGGTAGCAGTCGCACCAGGGCCCTGGTGTCTAAGGGGTCCCCAAAGCACAACAGCCCCATAAGAGACCAGTATTATATTTGGCATATGGGGCCCTGTTGCCGATTTTGCATCAGGGCCTAACAACTACAAGCTACGCTACACGGTGGAATTTCCATGTGGAATTTCATGGAAGAATTCCAACAGAAATTCTGCCAGAGTTTTGGTGGAATTCCGCAATGTGAACCTACCCTTAGGCAGAGCTCAAGTCCTGCAGGAACACATGGGAACTGAGTTCCTGCACTTTTTTCACAGCAGGAACACCGTTCCCATTAGCAGGACCTGCATGACCAGCCCTTGAGTGGAAATCTTGGATGAGTTCCCACACTTTTTTTTCCCCAGGACTTGAAGCCCTTAGGCTTCCGTCAAACTCAATGGGAACTTCGGCCGGTTCACCACCCATGCTGCCCTCAGCTCAGAAAAAGCAGGGGAGCAGCAGTTCACATTGGCAAATATTTTGTCCATATGATCCTATACTAACTGTGCAATGATGCTAAAAGTGAGATTTTCTTTCCAATTTTTAAAGGTAAGGCTCCTTTTATACTGCGTTATGCAGTGCCTGTAGACGTACAAGTCAGGGGTAGCCCCAACTTAGTGGCATCCACGATAGATAACGCACCATAGTCCAGCTCCTGGACCACACAGGGTGACACCTAGTGGCCAGGTTTTCAAAAGTAAAATAGACAGTGATTTTTTTTAATTAACATATATTACAAAGAAATTTATTAAGGCATAAACTATTTAATTAAAAAAATGTATTTTAATGAGAGTACCCATTTAAGGGGTTATCCAGCTCAAAAACATAATAAGTTTGTGAAATAAGCATCTGATTGTATGGGTCCGACTGCTGGGAGCCCCTCAATGCATTGTCTATGGGAACGCCAGAGATACCTGAGTGCTAGCCCAAAGTGCACACCCAGCATCACCAAACCATGATTTTAGAACCAGTATTACCAGTTACCCCTAAGCTATGTCTGTCTTGTAAGACCAGTATTCTGCAATCTGCGGCTTTCCAGCTGTCGAGCTACACCTGGGAAAGCTTGGAGTTAAGGTTTTACGTATTTTGATAGGGTATTAAATAGGGTATTAAAGATTGTGACCTAAATGTAAAACTAAAGTACACAGTACAGTAATAATACAAAATATTGTGTTAGACCAGGGTTCCCCCAAACAGTGTGCCGCCAGCTGTTGCAAAACTACAACTCCCAGCATGCCCGGACAGCCTTTGGCATGGTGGGAGTTGTACTTTTGCAACAGCTGGAGACAAACTTGTTAGGAAACACTGTCTTAGACCATTATACTAGATCTTAGCAGAAAAATACATATTGCCCTTTGGGTGTCCGCACAATAAAATTTTATCTGTATTTCCAATTTAATTCTAGGGCTACACCTACAATTCTTGACTTTTCTATAATTTTTTAAGCAGTTTTCCAGATATTTCCAAGTGATTTTTATGATCCTCTAGGAAGGAAAAATAAGTTACTACTATATAAAATCCCAGCAAGAAGTAAATTACTCAATGTATCCCTAGGAACAGCAATATCACAGCGATAAATAGAAAGTCTAGGTGTAGCCAAGCTCAAGAACTATTGAGAGCTGAGCTTGTTCTATCTGCCCTGTACTTGTTTAGATATTATAGAAAGTGTGCCACCTAGTGGTTAGATTAAGAGTATAGCAGTACTATCATTTTTTTTCCATCATCTCTATGTCTGATCTCTTGTTTTTGCTGTTGATTTGTATTATTAAAGGGGTTATCCAGCATAAGGTGATTTTAGTACGTACCTGGCAGACAGTAATGGACATGCCTAGGAAGGATCTGCACTTGTCTTGGGGCTAAATGGCTATGTTGTGAGATTACCATAACACTAGCTTTTTGTGAACTTGTATTTCCTGTTTGACTTTTCTTTTTTTGACTACAAATCCCACAATTCCATTTTCCTCCCTCCCACACATCAGCCACCCCACCCATTGAAACATAAATGAGCTGCATCCATTCAAAAGACCAGGGTGCCCACAGTTGTTGCATTAGTTGCAGATTGATCTCTCTCTCACCAAGCGATCGTTCCACCCATTGAAGCAGAAAGGCTCCCTGTCATCAGCTGACTAGTGAGTCAGGTCTCTGCCGCATTGCAAGCTGGGAAAAATCTGAGACTACAGTCATTTTGTATGCTGGTAAAAATAAATATTGGAGTGAAAATCACAGAAGAATTGTGAGAAAACCGTCACACACAGGTACAGACACTATATTATAAACTAAACTAACTTTACAGCCCCTGTAGCACAGTAAAATAAAAAAAAATCCTGGAATACCCCTTTAATATTAAAGATTGTCCCCATACTGTTACACAAAGTTACTTCGTAAGTGTTATCCCATGATGAACATTTGGACCAGGGAAGAATATGGTGCTTTACAAAAGCCATACCAGGACGGACTGACAATACTTAGGGCCCCAGGATCAATAAAGCAAGGACCCCCGGCAAGACTCCACCCAGGGCCCCACCTCTGCCCCAGCCGTGGGGTGTTCTTATTATGGGTGTGCTTTATTGTGGGTCGGGTTTTTTTTTTTGGGGGGGGGGGGAGATTTCCTAAAATATTGACCTCACTGTAAGGACCTTCTGTAAGGAGAGGGAGGAGATTGCCTATGATAGAGTAGGCTGCTTTGTTGTGATCTGAGTGGTGAAAGTGAATTCAGCTGAAAGACAGAAAGGAATCAACCACATAACACTGGGTTAAAGTTCTCTGAAGCTCCTTTTATTACACGTGCTTATGTCATATATATAAGGCATACGTAGCGGGATATATAGGTTGATTACAATTAGAAAGTTAAAGTACAAAAAACATTTAAAAGTTATCTATGTCTCTATAGAAGGTTGAGCGTTCACCCCCAATCTCCTTCAGGTTAACAACAAACTG
Source organism: Hyla sarda (assembly GCF_029499605.1). NCBI lineage: Eukaryota > Metazoa > Chordata > Amphibia > Anura > Hylidae > Hyla > Hyla sarda. The sequence continues at coordinate 268,389,372 of NC_079193.1, read as the reverse complement.
AAAACCACAACATTGTCCGGGCACCTTGTGTCTATCCAATGGTTTTCAGTTTCTCAACAGGAAATAGATCTATATCTTCTTTCTATGCAGATAGTTAGATCTAAGGTGAGGTCAAGTCTCTTTGTTACTAACTATATTTAAGGTTATGAGTTCAGAAATCACTAGATTACATAAAGCATTATAAAGCATATATTAGATTCAAATAAAACAAATCATCTTGACTACTCTATCACCTACAACAGCCATGGATAACAAGTTCAATCCAGACCTTCATAATACAGACCCCAAAATAAGACCTCAGTATCAGGCCCCAAGCATAACACAGACCCCAGTATTACCCTCCCCCAGAATAATACAGACCCCAGTTTAAACCCCCCCCCCTTTATAATATAGACTCCAGTATAACCCCCCCCCCCCCCCCGCATAATACAGACCCCAGTATCAGACCCCAGTATACAGCTAAAGCTCTCACACGTGACATCTTTTCTGAGTCAATCACAAGTGATGTTTTCTCTGATCGAAGTTCAAATTTTCTTTTCTTCTCTATTTGGCCAAGACTATCACTTATGGAATCTTCCAGACAAACATTGTAGGCTCCTTTCTCCAGCACCAACCCCACCTCTATTCAAACTCCATCTGTATTGACCTAGTGTCCACTTTCTTCTGCCATAAAGTAGGGCCCTCTCTGTGTCACTATATAGAAGGCTCCACTGTGTCTCATGTAGTAGTTAGGCTTCCTCTGTCCTCCATGTACGTACCCCATATGGCAGTTGAAACCCATATAGCACACCATTTATATGGGAAGACCCCCCATGTATATAGCCAGACCCCCTTAATGTATATGTATATAGGCAGACCACACACCACATGTATGTAGGTAGAACTCCCCTCCCCGACCCCCCACCTCATTTATATAGGCAAAGCATAACAACCCCTAACTCCATGTATATATAGGCAGACCACAACCCTCCCCCACTCCATGTGTTTATGCAGATCCCCGACCCCCTTCCCATGTATATAGACAGACTTCAATCCCCTCTCCGTCTCATGTATATTGGCAGACCCCCGATCCCCCTCCCATATGTATAGGTAGAATCTAGGGGCAGGAAAAGGTTGTTACTTGCTAGCTCACACTGCTGTGCTCCTAGGAGGAATGAGGCAAATAACGTCAGAAAGGAAAAAGATCCTTCTGCTTAAAAAGATTTGACTGCCTGGTCCCTGCAGGAGGAACGCTGCAAGACACAACATCACGTCATGTGAGCAATTTACTTTAAGTAGACTACTTACATATATTTCAGGATTTCCAACAATTAACTGTGCAGTGTACGGACGACAGACGGACCCCTTCCATGGCCAACACCTGGACCAGGTCCGAAGTAACCAACTGATCTGTCTATCCTTGGGCAGACCCCAACCTTTTCCCCCACCCCATGTATTTAGGCAGACCCCAATCCTCCACCCCATGTTTATAGGCAGACCACAACCCCCTTCCAATGTATATAGGCAGATTTAGGCTCTGTCAACATGGTGGAATATTTGCAGCTTGTCCACCCGGAAAACACAGGCGGACATTCTGCAAATAGCGGACGCCGGCAGAACATGCCGACACTAGAAACGCTCAAAAATGTATCTGTATAGACAGCAATGCATTTCCAGGTGGATTCTGCCAAAAGAAAAGACATGTCAATTCCCTCGAAATTAGGATCTCCGCAGCAGATCTTTCCGCTGTTGAAATTCTGCCATGTGCACGGTTTAGCAGAATCCCATTGAAAGCAAGGGGACTCCAAGTTTCCAAATAACATTTTCCCACTGGATTCCATTTGGAAATTTTGTTGTGTGAACATGGCCTCAAACAGAATGTCCACATCCCAAATTCTGCCTGGAATCCTCGTAGGACTTTCTATTGACATCAATAGGGATTTAATTCCAAAAGGATTCCAGGCACAATTTCCACATGGAAATTCTACTTGAAGCTACATTCACAGGTCATAAAACGTAGTATACTACGTTTTGAGGTTCGGTCAGAAAACCGCATACGGGTCAAAAATTAGCTGACCGGAGTAAAACGGTGAATCCGGTTGGCTCATTAAAGTCAATGGATTTCATCACCGGGTACGGGAGTGCACAGTTTTCCCCTCCCCCAGCCGGATCCGGCACCTGTACAGTGAAAACGCGGTGTGCATGCACTCTTATATACATTGTGTAGTGGGAAAATCGCAAGGGCCCTGCGATCTGTCGCTTATTAATAGAGTGGTATTATCATATTTTCTATATATATATATTTATATCAATTATTTTATAAATAAATTGCACTTGTTATTTCCTATAACTTAGAGAACTGCACAAAGAGGATTGCACAAACCAAATGATACTAAAGAATAAGATTTTCACATATGTAGAAAAAAATCAATATAATATTTCCTTATTTATATCTATCAATAGGGAAATAAAAGTCAATATTTATTTAAGGCTACATAAAGAGATTAATAGAGTATAACTGTTTATTATTGCCCTATACAACAGGATTGAATTGTGGGAACCAAACTAAAACAGGGGTAAAAAAACAACAACAAAAAAAACAACTATATTGTACAATGTAAAGTCCGGATGAGCTGACCCCTTAATCCCTAGGAACAGTTACAATTCAACTTTCACCCTTGAACTCTGTGCTCGTATACCAGGACAAAGGGGTCATCTATGGCAATGTTTTGATCACTACTTTTGTGAGCCCTGGAATGTGTTTTTCTTATCTCCAGCAATCACACCTGACAAGAGAAACCAGAAGATCTGTTTTCCCAGAACTGACAAATATGTGAAGACTTTATTTACAGGGATAAACAGATAAAGCATTCACATTACTAGCAAAAAAAATCCCTCTCTTGGTGTTACATGTTCTTCATATACAATGTTTATTTTCAAATATACTCATTTGAGTACAGTAAAATGTTATAAAACTGTATTATTAGCTGACATTTATTTAAATGGGCACTTTCATTAAAAACATTTTTATTATTGCACTTCTTATGGTAACTAAAAAATATTTCTAATGTATTGAAGTTTTCTGTTTTATTTTTGTCTAAAAAAGGCTGCCACTAGGTGTCTCCCTACTTGTCCAGAGCACATTTTCCCCCATCTTTTGCACAGACTTTGGACTCCTGCTGGCCCAGAAGAAGTCCAAAATCAGGAAATGCTTAGGGGTGTGTGCAGCCTTAGCTAATCAGAGCTCATCTCACACACTGGACTGCTCTGGGCTGTGTGTAACAGAGTGAGGGAGGAAGTTCTCCCCTGTATGGCTTCAGATGATGTCACGCCTGCTGGCTAATGCCCCTACCTAGTCTGTGAATCTGTCTGAGACTGAGCAGAAAATACAGAGCAATGTCAAGGTAAAAAACTTAACAATAATAAAAATAAAGGCAGGGGGTGGCTTATCATTATGGGGGCATTAAACTGGGAGGATTATAAAATTTAACAAGATCATGACAGGTACTCTTTAATTACTGTTCTGGTGAGTGCCGTATACTTTGTATGCACTAGTCATATTTGTATAAGAGACTCTTTCCTTCATTGTGCTGAGCACCACATAAGTAGCGCAACAAGAGTGGATACGCAAGTAGGGAGATTTATCAAAAGAGGAAGAGTGGCACAGTTGCCCATAGCAACCAATCAGATTGCTTCCTTTATTTTTTAAAAGCTCTCTGAAACATGAAAGAAGCAATCTGACTGGTTGATATGGACAACTGTGCCACTCGTCGTTCTCTACACAGGATTTTGAAAAGGTGTCTAGATCCTAGGTCAGTGTTTTCCAAACAGTGTGTCTATAGCTGTTGCAAGACTACAACTCCCAGCATGCCCGGACACTTTCCTAAGTGTAAGGGTGCATTCACATCACATTTTGGAGATTCGACAGGAGAATTTGAAACTCCATTAATTTGAATGAGCCAGACAAAGCTAGTGACTCTGGTCAACTCATTTATGGACCGTATCTGGTTTTGTGGGTAGACCACGGTTTTCAGTCCAGCAACAAAACCGCATACGGTCCGAAAATGAGCCGAGTCACGAGCTGACTCCTTCGGGCTCATTCAAATGAACGGGGTGTGGCATGGGTCCGGCAGAGATATAGCAGAGGACGACAGAAAGTTAAACATATTTGTAAATTACTTTTATTTAAAATAGAAAATTCTTAATCCTTTCAGTACTTATCAGCTGCTGTATACTACTACACTGTACTATACTACACTATTTCTTTTTGAATTTATTTTCTGTCTGACCACAGTGCTCTATGCTGACACCTCTGTCTATGTCAGGAACTGTCTAGAGCAGGAGAGGTTTGCTATGGGGATTTGCTTCTGCTCTTGACAGTTCCTGACATGGACAGAGGTGTCAGCAGAGAGCACTGTGGTCAGACAGAAAATTAAATGCAAAAATAACTTCTTGGGGAGCATACAGCAGCTGATAAGTACTGGAAGGATTAAGATTTTTAAATAGAAGTAATTAAAAAATCTGTTTAACTTACTGGCACCGGTAGATTTTAAAAAATTATTTCGCTGGAGTACCCCTTTAAAAGGGTTATCCAGGGAAAAACTTTTTTTTTATATATCAACTGGCTCCAGAAAGTTAAACAGATTTGTAAATTACTTCTATTAAAAAAATCTTAATCCTTTCAGTACTTATGAGCTTCTGAAGTTAAGGTTGTTCTTTTCTGTCTAAGTGCTCTCTGATGACACCTGTCTCGGGAACCGCCCAGTTTAGAAGCAAATCCCCATAGCAAACCTCTTCTAAACTTGGCGGTTCCCGAGACACTTGTCATCAGAGAGCACTTAGACAGAAAAGAACAACCTTAACTTCAGAAGCTCATAAGAACTGAAAGGATTAAGACTTTTTTTTCCGCTTCTTTTTATTTTATTTTTGAACAAAACATAACAAACTATAATACATTAACAAACACCAAAACATAAATAAGGTTTATAACCTACCTAAATACCTAAATAAGATATATAAGATATATAAGAGGGCAAAGAGGTCAAAATATCCTCAAGATATAACATAGTTCATATTTCCTGCAATACAATTACATTTATTCGTTCTTTTCATTTGTACCAAAGTTGAGTTTAATTTCTTTTTGGGAGACCACCACCACTATTTATCTAGTAAATATATTTATTAATTAGTAAACCTTAGCTCAACAGTCAAGGGCTTATAAGATAACCACCTAGACCATAAATCAAAAAACCTCGGTAACTGGTTCGTGATCTCCGCTTTTAATAGAAGTAATTTACAAATCTGTTTAACTTTCTGGAGCCAGTTGATATATAAAAAAAAAGTTTTTTCCTGGAATACCCCTTTAAATTCTCCCCAGCTGGCCTATCCCCAAAACATGAATGTGCCCTAAGAAGGGTGTTGTCTGATATCAGCAGCTGTGCCCAAATGAGTTTTGTTTTTATTTACAGTGTGTATTAAATAAGTAAGGCATAATTATTGTATAAAATAAATACCTAAATAGATTAATATATATATTTTTTACTTTTCTAGATAAAATGCTTAAATGCCTAATTTGTTACAGTGTGTTTATTCACATACTACGCTGCACTTCTATGTCAGACGTAATCCGGACAGGTTTTCTGACTCTGCATGTAAACAAGAATATTTCAATTCACTGACAGCAAGCAGACATCTTGAAAAGGTTTAGAAACTCCAACACACATTTTTACTTACAGTATATAGTTTAAGGGAAATTTAACGTTGCAAACTTTAAATTGTATAGTTGTTATATGTATCCAGTGCTGTACATTTACTAAGTCAAGTGGATATAATAGCACTGTGTAAGTCAATAGTTATGAAAACCAACTTTGAAATGAAAACATATGAAATATCTCTATTGGAGGATTAATGAATATAGAAATGTCATATAATGTAACTGAGTAAAGTAGTAGAGCCGCCAGAAAGTGAGAGATGTTTACAACTGCTGCGTGTTCCTAATTGTTGACCTAGGGTGAAAAGTAGGGGATGTAAAGTTAGGTCAAGGGCAATAACACAATAGTGAAGACTGCACACAAAGAGGGCAGTATAAGTTTAAAAAAAAAAAGAAAAAAGCCAATAAAAACATAAAATGAAAACCTTTCTTTTCCATGAAGGACCCCTTTGTGGCCCTGTTACCTTTTCACTCAGTAGTGAACACATCTGATTGTATCCACTTTACTACCAGGCAAAGCTTCTGTTCTATCTATTATAAATCTTTCTATTATTCTACAGATATGTGTGATACTAGTTAAAAGTATTTCCTGTAGTAGATCAATAACTTAACAATGTGTTATGTGCTTGCAATACCACAAAAAGGCAACATTGTTTTTCCTTATAACGTACACAAAGGTTACAGAAAGATAACAGTGGCTCTTCAATAAACACTTTATTTTCATAGATATTTGTACAGTATTTGTTTTTTTGAGATCTTTTCTTGGTTTGCAACAATACACTTTTTATGCTTTTATGATGTGTATAGAATAGAACTGGTCATTGACTAAACTAAGGAAAGCTTAATAATAATATAGGGCGGTTAAAAAAACAATGGCAAATTTGCCTCTTAATTACATGCTGCACTCCCCATATCCCGTCCTCATATCTCAACCTCATATCCCCACCTCATATCCCGTCCTTATAACCCGTCCTCATATCTCGACCTCATATCCTGACCTCCTAGCCCATCCTCATATCCCGACCTCCTATCCCATCCTCATATCCCGACCTCCTATCCCATCCTCATATCCCGACCTCCAATTTCCACCTCATATCCCGTCCTCATATCCCGACCTCCTATCCCGTCCTCCTATCTTAACCTCATATACTGTCTTAATAGCTGTCACGCCGAGCGCTCCGGGTCCCGCTGCCTCCCCGGAGCGCTCACGGCGTTCCTCTGTCTGCAGCGCTCCGGTCGGCATTGCTGACCGCGAGCGCTGCTCTCTGGTCCCCGGAGGGGACACGATCCGAGGCACGGCTCGTGTCCGCCCTCGGGTCGCGCCCCGTCTCGTTCACCTCTCGCCCCCGTCTGCTTCCTCCCGGCGCGCGCGGCCTCGCTCCCTAGGGCGCGCGCGCCGACTTGCTTAAATTTAAAGGGCCAGTGCACCACTAATTGGTGCCTGGCCCAATCACTTCCTATCACTCCCTAACCTATAAAAACCCACTTCCCCTTCCTCTCCTTGCCGGATCTTGTTGCCTTGTGCCCTGAGAAAGTGTTTAGTGTGTCCCAAGCCTGTGTACCTTGACTTTCTGCTGTTGCCCCTGACTACGAACCTCGCTGCCTGCCCTGACCTTCTGCTACGTCTGACCTCGCCTCTGTCTAGTCCTTGTGTACCGCGCCAGTCTCAGCTGCCAGAGAGGTCGAGTCGCTACTGGGGAACACGACCTGGTAGTTACTGCCGCAGCAAGTCCATCCTGCTTTGCGGCGGGCTCTGGTGAACACCAGTAACTGCTTAGAACCGATTCCCCAGTACGGCCCGCGTCATCGCCTCTTTGGTACAGGCGATCCACCTCCAGTGTCTTCACCAGCCGCTAGTCCGGACCCTGAGAGTAGATCCGGCCATGGATCCCGCTGAGATACCGCTGCCAAGCCTCGCTGATCTCACCTCCGTGGTTGCCCAGCAGTCCCAGCAAATTGCTCAACAAGGACAACAGCTGTCGCAGTTGACCGCCATGATTCAACAGCTCCTGCCACCACAGCCTCAACTGCCAGCTCCAGCATCTCCTCCTCTCCGAGCTGCTGCTTCTTCTGCTAGAGTCCGCCTGTCTCTGCCAGATAAGTTTGACGGGGACTCTAAAAATTGCCGGGGATTCCTGTCCCAATGCTCCCTGCATTTAGAGATGTTGTCGGACCAATTCCCCACTGAACGGTCTAAGGTGGCGTTCGTCATCAGTCTACTTTCTGGGAAGGCCTTGGCCTGGGCCACGCCGCTTTGGGACCGCAACGATCCTTTCCACTGCCTCAGTCCAGTCCTTCTTTTCTGAAGTCCGCAGTGTCTTTGAGGAACCTGCCCGTGCCTCATCCGCGAAAACTGCCTTACTGAACCTTGTCCAAGGAGACTCTACCGTGGGCGCATACGTCATACAATTCTGGACTTTGGCCTCTGAGTTGGCCTGGAACAATGAGGCTCTCTGCGCAACCTTTAAAAAAGGTTTATCCAGCCATAATAAGGATTGTCTGGCCGCACGAGAGATACCCTCCTCCCTGACTGAACTAATCCACCTGGCTACCCGCATTGATATGCGCTACATTGAAAGACGTCAGGAGCTCCGCCAGGAGAAAGATCTCGTTCGCACCAGGCGATACCCGCGCCTGGCTCCTCTCTTCCAGCATCCTTTGCAGTCTGTTACTGTGCCTCCCGCTGAGGAGGCCATGCAAGTGGACCGGTCTCGCCTGACCCAGCAAGAGAGGACTTGCCGGAGGAACGAGAACTTATGCCTATACTGTGCCAGCTCTGAACATTTCCTAAAGGATTGTCCTCTTCGTCCTCAGCATCAGGGAAACGCTCACACCTAGTGATCGTGGGAGAGGCGTCACTGGGTGTAAATTCTTCCTCTCCACGCCTGACTATTCCAGTGCGGATTTCTCCAGCTGATAAAGCCTCCTTCTCTGCGGAGGAATTCTTGGACTCTGGTTCAACAGGAAACTTCATAAAAGCCTCCTTCATCAACCGGTTTAAAATCCCTGTTATCCGTCTAGTCAAGCCCTTCTACATTTCCTCAGTTAACGGAGAACACCTGAATTCTACCGTGCGTTACCGCACGGCCCCTGTATGCATGACCGTGGGGGTTCTCCATCAAGAAAGGATTGAGTTCTTTGTCCTGCCTAACTGCACCTCAGACATCCTTCTTGGCTTACCCTGGCTCCAGCGGCATTCTCCTACCCTCGACTGGACCACGGGGGACATAAAATCCTGGGGCTCTTCCTGCCACTCACGCTGCCTTAAGTCGCTTCCCACCAGCCAAGTCTCTATTGCTTCTCCTTTGCTCGGCCTTCCAAAGGCCTATCAAGACTTTTCTGACGTCTTTTGCAAGAAACAGGCAGAGGTCTTACCACCACATAGGCCCTACGACTGCCCTATTGACTTGCTCCCTGGGACCACGCCGCCCCGTGGCAGGATTTACCCTCTCTCCGCTCCGGAAACTGAGGCCATGACGGAATATATTCAGGAGAATCTCAAAAAAGGTTTCATCAGGAAGTCTTCTTCTCCTGCTGGAGCAGGATTCTTCTTTGTTGCCAAGAAGGATGAGTCTCTACGCCCTTGTATTGACTACCGCGGCCTCAATAAGATCACTATAAAGAACCGCTACCCTCTGCCACTCATCTCGGAACTCTTTGACCGGCTGCGCGGAGCAAGGATTTTTACCAAGTTTGACCTCAGGGGCGAGTACAATCTCATTAGAATTCGTGAAGGAGATGAGTGGAAAACTGCTTTTAACACTAGAGATGGTCACTTCGAATACCTGGTCATGCCATTCGGTCTTTGCAACGCCCCCGCAGTCTTCCAAGACTTTGTCAATGAGATCTTCCGGGACTTGTTGGATACTTGCGTGGTGGTCTATCTCGATGACATTCCAATCTTCTCCTCCAACCTAGAGTAACACCGCCTCCATGGTCTTCCTTTCCTAGAATATCTGGTCTCAGGACAGGGCCTTCAAATGGACCCCGATAAGCTCTCCGCAGTCTTGGATTGGCCACGCCCCTCTGGACTTCGCTCTATCCGGCGCTTCCTCGGATTCGCTAATTACTACCGTCAGTTTATCCCCCACTTCTCCACTATCGTGGCTCCCATTGTGGCTCTGACCAAGAAAGATGCAAATCCGAGATCCTGGCCTCCCCAAGCGGAAGAAGCTTTTACTCGCCTTAAGGCCGCCTTCGCCTGCACACCAGTCTTGTCTAGGCCTGATCCACTGAAGTCATTCTTCCTCGAGGTGGATGCCTCTTCAGTTGGAGCCGGGGCGGTTCTTCTTCAGAAAAATGCTAAAGGAAAAAACGTCACTTGCGGTTTTTTCTCTAAAACATTTTCCCCTCCTGAAAAAAATTACGCTATTGGTGACCGAGAATTGCTGGCCATTAAAATGGCACTCGAGGAGTGGAGGCATCTCCTGGAAGGGTCTCTCCACCCGATCACCATCTACAATGACCACAAAAATCTGGCATACCTACAGTCTGCTCAGCGCTTAAATCCTCGCCAGGCCAGGTGGTCATTGTTCTTCACTCGCTTTAACTTCCAGATACATTTTCGTCCTGCAGACAAGAATGTCAGGGCGGATGCCCTTTCTCGTTCCACTGATGCCACGGAGGCAGAAACCTCTCCCCAAAACATCGTTCCTGTCACGATTCGGCAGGCTGGAGGTGGATCCTCTGTGCCAGAGAGGGATTGGCGTGGACCGTGTCGGTGGACCGGTTCTAAGTTGCTACTGGATTTCACCAGAGCCCGCCGGAAAGCGGGATGGTCTTGCAGCGGCGGTAGCAACCAGGTCGTATCCACCGGCAACGGCTCAACCTCTCTGACTGCTGAGATAGGTACAAGGGTACAAGGGAGTAGACAAGAGCAGGGTCGGACGTAGCAGAAGGTCAGGGCAGGCAGCAAGGATCGTAGTCAGGGGCAACGGCAAGGAGGTCTGGAACACAGGCTAGGAACACACAGGGAAACGCTTTCACTGGCACAATGGCAACAAGATCCGGCAAGGAAGTGCAGGGGAAGTGAGGTTTTAATAGGGAAGTGCACAGGTGAAGGTACTGATTAAAACCCATGCGCCAATCAGTGGCGCACCGGCCCTTTAAATCGCAAAGACCCGGCGCGCACGCGCCCTAGGGAGCGGGGACGCGCGCGCCGGGACAGCACAGAAGGGGAACGAGCCTGGTAATCGGGTCGGGCTGCGCATCGCGAGCGGGCGCGTCCCGCATCGCGAATCGCATCCCGGCTGGGGACATTATCGCAGCGCACCCGGTCAGCAGATCTGACCGGGGCGCTGCGAACAGGGGAACGCTGTGAGCGCTACGGGGAGGAGCAGGGACCCGGAGCGCTCGGCGTAACAGTACCCCCCCCCCCCTTGGGTCTCCCCCTCTTTTTAGAACCTGAGAATTTGTGGATAAGGTTCTTGTCAAGGATGTTGTCCCCGGGTTCCCATGACCTCTCCTCTGGGCCGCAATTCTCCCAATCTACAAGAATTTTTTTTTTTACCTCTGACCGTCTTGGATGCCAGAATTTCTTTAACCGAGAAGATGTCAGAGGACCCGGAAACAGGAGTAGGAGCAACAACCTTGGGAGAGAAGCGGTTAAGGATGAGTGGTTTAAGGAGAGAGACATGAAAAGCATTGGGAATACGGAGAGAAGGAGGAAGAAGGAGTTTGTAGGAGACAGGGTTGATTTGGCATTTGACTTTAAAAGGACCAAGATAACGTGGTCCCAGTTTATAACTGGGGACACGAAAGCGGACATACTTGGCGGAGAGCCATACTTTGTCTCCGGGAAAAAAAACAGGGGGAGTTCTTCTCTTTTTGTCGGCATGTCTCTTCATCCGGGATGAGGCCTGTAGGAGAGATTTTTGAGTCTCTTTCCAGATGGTGGAGAAGTCCCGAGTCACCTCATCAACAGCGGGCAAACCAGAAGGCATGGCAGTGGGAAGGGGGGGAAGAGGGTGACGGCCGTACACCACAAAAAATGGGGATTTAGCGGAAGACTCAGAGACTCTGAAATTGTACGAGAATTCGGCCCATGGTAGAAGATCGGCCCAGTCATCCTGGCGGGAGGAAACAAAATGTCGCAAATAGTCACCAAGAACCTGATTAATTCTTTCCACTTGCCAATTGGATTGGGGATGATAAGAAGACGAGAAGTTTAATTTGATTTTAAGTTGATTACAGAGGGCCCTCCAGAATTTCGACACAAATTGAACGCCTCTATCCGAGACGATATGCGTGGGAAGCCCGTGAAGGCGAAAAATGTGCACAAAAAATTGTTTCGCCAACTGAGGCGCAGAAGGAAGACCTGGAAGAGGGATAAAATGTGACATCTTGGAGAACCGATCAACGACCACCCAAATAACTGTATTGCCATGGGATAAAGGTAAGTCAGTAATAAAGTCCATACCAATCTGAGACCATGGTCGCTCAGGAACAGGCAGAGGATGGAGGAGACCAGCAGGCTTCTGGCGAGGGGTCTTGTCCCGGGCACAGACTGTACAAGCCCGAACAAAATCAGCAACATCAGCTTCCAGGGTAGGCCACCAATAAAAACGAGAGATGAGCTGAACGGATTTTTTGATGCCAGCATGGTCTGCGATGTGTGAGGAGTGTCCCCACCTGAGAATCCTGAGGCGCTGGCGTGGAGAGACGAAGGTCTTCCCTGGAGGAGTTTGTCTGATGGAAGCTGGAGAAGTGGAGATCAGACAGTCTGGAGGAATAATGTGTTGCGGGGAAGCTTCCATTTCAGAGGCATCCGATGAACGAGCCCTAACGTTCTTGTCAGCGGGGCGAAAATGAATTTCAAAGTTAAAACGGGCAAAGAACAACTACCACCTAGCCTGGCGAGGGTTCAGCCATTGGGCAGACTGAAGATAAGAGAGATTCTTGTGATCAGTGTATATAATAACTGGGTATTTGGATCCCTCCAGCAGGTGCCTCCATTCCTCAAGCGCCAATTTTATGGCCAGTAGTTCTCGATCACCAATGGAGTAGTTTTTCTCCGCCGGAGAGAAGGTCCTAGAAAAGAAACCACAAGTAACAGCATGTCCGGAAGAATTTTTCTGTAGCAGTACCGCTCCAGCTCCCACCGAGGAGGCGTCTACCTCCAGTGAGAAGGGTTTAGATGGATCAGGTCTGGAGAGTACGGGAGCAGAAGAAAAGGCAGTTTTGAGATGTTTGAACGCCTCTTCCGCTTGAGGAGGCCAGGACTTAGGGTTGGCGTTTTTCTTGGTTAGGGCCACGATTGGGGCCACAATAGTGGAAAAATGTGGAATAAATTGTCTGTAATAATTGGCAAACCCCAAGAAACGTTGGATAGCACGGAGTCCGGAGGGGCGTGGCCAATCCAATACGGCTGATAGTTTGTCCGGGTCCATTTGGTATCCTAGGAAGGGAAGAGATTGACATTCAAAGAGACATTTTTCCATTTTGGCATATAATTGATTGTCCCGAAGTCTCTGAAGAACCATGCGGACATGCCGGCGGTGTTCTTCTAGGTTAGAAGAAAAAATCTAAATATCGTCCAGGTAGACCACAACACAGGTATATAGAAGATCACGAAAAATTTAATTTACAAAGTCTTGGAAAACGTCAGGGGCGTTGCAAAGCCCAAAAGGCATAACCAGATATTCAAAGTGTCCATCTCTGGTGTTAAACGCGGTCTTCCACTCGTCCCCTTCCCTGATGCGGATGAGATTATATGCACCTCTTAAGTCCAATTTGGTAAAGATGTTGGCGCCACGTAGGCGGTCAAAGAGTTCCGAGATAAGAGGTAGGGGATAGCGGTTTTTTATAGTGATTTTATTAAGACCGTGGTAATCAATGCAAGGTCGTAAGGAGCCGTCTTTTTTGGAGACAAAGAAAAATCCAGCTCCGGCAGGGGAGGAAGACTTGCGAATAAACCCCCTTTTTAAATTCTCTTGGATGTACTCCGACATGGCTTGTGTTTCCGGAGCGGACAGAGGATAGATTCTGCCCCGGGGTGGAGTAGTACCAGGGAGGAGGTCAATAGGGCAGTCATAAGGCCTGTGAGGAGGCAAAGTCTCTGCTTGTTTTTTGCAAAAAACATCAGCATAGTCCAGATAGGCCTTGGGGAGACCTGGTATCAGAGGAGCCATAGGGTTTTGACTGACAGTACTGGGAGCAGACATAAGACAGTTCTTGTGGCAAGTAGTACCCCAGTTCTTGATCTCCCCGGTGGTCCAATCGAGGGTTGGGGAATGGCGTTGAAGCCAAGGTAGTCCAAGAAGAATTTCCGAAGTGCAGTTAGAGAGGACCAGAAATTCAATCTTTTCGTGATGGGGTCCAATGCACATTAAGAGGGGTTCCGTGCGGTAGCGCACAGTACAGTCCTATCTTTCATTATTAACAGAGGCGATGTAGAGGGGTCTGGCGAGACTGGTCACCGGGATGTTGAACCTGTTGACGAAAGAGGCCAAAAAAAAATTTCCTGCAGATCCGGAATCCAAGAAGGCCACAGCTGAGAAGGAGAAGGTAGAAGAAGAAATCCGCACAGGCACAGTAAGACGTGGAGAGGCAGAGTTCACACCAAGAGCTGTCTCACCTTTGTGCGGAGTCGGAGTGCGTCTTTCCTGACGTGGAGGTCGGATAGGACAATCCTTCAAGAAGTGTTCGGTACTGGCACAGTACAGGCAAAGGTTCTCAATGCAGCGGCGTGTCCTCTCTTGAGGTGTCAGGCGAGACCGGTCAACTTGCATAGCCTCCACGGCGGAAGGCACAGGAACGGATTGCAGAGGACCAGAGGAGAGAGGAGCTGGGGAGTGAAACCGCCTCGTGCGAACAAAGTCCATATCCTGGCGGAGCTCCTGACGCCTTTCGGAAAAACGCATGTCAATGCGGGTGGCCAGATGAATAAGTTCATGCAGGTTAGCAGGGATTTCTCGTGCGGCCAGCACATCTTTGATGTTACTGGATAGGCCTTTTTTGAAGGTCGCGCAGAGGGCCTCGTTATTCCAGGACAATTCAGAGGCAAGAGTACGGAATTGGATGGCGTACTCGCCAACAGAAGAATTACCCTGGACCAGGTTCAGCAGGGCAGTCTCGGCAGAAGAGGCTCGGGCTGGTTCCTCGAAGACACTTCGAATCTCCGTGAAGAAAGAGTGTACAGAGGCAGTGACAGGATCATTGCGGTCCCAGAGCGGTGTGGCCCATGACAGGGCTTTCCCAGACAGAAGGCTGATCACGAAAGCCACCATTGACCTTTCAGTTGGAAATTGGTCCGACATCATCTCCAAATGCAGGGAACATTGTGAGAGAAAACCACGGCAAAATTTAGAGTCCCTATCAAATTTGTCCGGCAAAGATAAACGGAGGCTGGATGCGGCCCCTCGCTGCGGAGGAGGTGCAGGAGCTGGCGGAGGAGATGGTTGCTGAAGCTGTGATAGAAGCTGCTGTAGCATCACGGTCAGTTGAGACAGCTGGTGGCCTTGTTGCGCTATCTGTTGCGACTGCTGGGCGACCACCGTGGTGAGGTCAGCGACAACTGACAGCGGGACCTCAGCGGGATCCATGGCCGGATCTACTGTCACGATTCGGCAGGCTGGAGGTGGATCCTCTGTGCCAGAGAGGGATTGGCGTGGACCGTGTCGGTGGACCGGTTCTAAGTTGCTACTGGTTTTCACCAGAGCCCGCCGCAAAGCGGGATGGTCTTGCAGCGGCGGAAGCAACCAGGTCGTATCCACCGGCAACGGCTCAACCTCTCTGACTGCTGAGATAGGCGCGATACAAGGGAGTAGACAAGAGCAGGGTCGGACGTAGCAGAAGGTCAGGGCAGGCAGCAAGGATCGTAGTCAGGGGCAACAGCAGGAGGTCTGGAACACAGGCTAGGAACACACAAGGAAACGCTTTCACTGGCACAATGGCAACAAGATCCGGCAAGGAAGTGCAGGGGAAGTGAGGTATTAATAGGGAAGTGCACAGGTGAAGGTACTGATTAAAAGCCATGCGCCAATCAGTGGCGCACCGGCCCTTTAAATCGCAAAGACCCGGCGCGCCCGCGCCCTAGGGAGCGGGGCCGCGCGCGCCGGGACAGCACAGACGGGGAACGAGTCTGGTAAGCGGGTCGGGATGCGCATCGCGAGCGGGCGCGTCCCGCATCGCGAATCGCATCCCGGCTGGGGACATTATCGCAGCGCACCCGGTCAGCAGATCTGACCGGGGCGCTGTGAACAGGGGAACGCTGTGAGCGCTCCGGGGAGGAGCGGGGACCCGGAGCGCTCGGCGTAACAGTTCCCCCTGAGTGTCTGATATCTGCTGCTCCGGCTTCCCTGGCACCAGTTCCTCCAGGAAAAACCTTTGTCCCTCCACGTCTTCGCCTCCGGACTCTCAAATGGGGTCACTCCTCCCACCTGGCGAGTCACGCTGGAATAAAAAAATCCACTCAGTTGATTGCCAGACACTATTGGTGGCCTTCCCTTGAAAAAGATGTAACTGACTTCGTACGCTCCTGTACTGTCTGCGCATGTGATAAAATTCCTCGCCAAAAGCCCGTGGGTCTTCTTCTTCCTCTGCCAGTACCCGAACAGCCTTAGTCACACATAGCGATGGACTTCGTCACTGTCCTTCCTGTATCCCATGGCAACACTGTCATTTGGGTGGTCGTTGATCGATTCTCCAAAATGGCCCATTTCGTTCCACTCCCTGGCCTCCCTTCTGCGCCACAATTGGCGAAGCATTTTTTTTTGCACATTTTTCGTCTCCACGGACTGCCTACGCATATCGTCTCCGATAGAGGCGTTCAATTAATCTCGAAATTCTGGAGAGCACTCTGCACCCAATTAAAGATTAAATTGAATTTTTCCTCCTCCTACCACCCGCAATCTAATGGACAAGTGGAGAGAGTAAACCAAATCCTTGGTGACTACCTGCGACATTTTGTCTCCTCCCGCCAAGATGATTGGGTTGACCTGTTACCCTGGGCCCAATTCTCGTACAATTTCAAAAACTCTGAGTCATCCACCAAGTCTCCATTCTTTGTGGTGTACGGCCGTCACCCACTTCCCCCCCTCCCTATCCCCACTTCATCTGGAGTCCCTGCCGTAGATGATTTGACCTGGGACTTTTCCTCTATTTGGAAGAAGACTCAAAGGTCGCTCTCGCTGGCCTCCTCTCGTATGAAGAAACATGCGGACAAGAAGAGAAGAATTCCTCCTGTCTTTGCCCCTGGTGACAAAGTGTGGCTCTCTGCCAAATATATTCGGTTCCGTGTCCCTAGCTACAAGCTGGGTCC
The DNA here is from genome assembly GCF_029499605.1 of Hyla sarda. Classification (NCBI taxonomy): domain Eukaryota; kingdom Metazoa; phylum Chordata; class Amphibia; order Anura; family Hylidae; genus Hyla; species Hyla sarda. Next base: position 268,372,423 of record NC_079193.1, on the reverse strand, counting down.
ACGTTACCTCGGGCCATTTAGGGTCAAAAGTCAAATCAACCCTGTCTCTTACAAGCTTCATCTTCCTCCTTCTCTTCGTATTCCTAACTCCTTTCATGTTTCCCTTCCCAAGCCTCTCATTCTTAACCGCTTTTCTCCCAAGGTCACCGTTCCTGCTCCTGTCTCGGGCTCCTCTGACATCTTCTCGGTTAAAGAAATTCTCGCTTCAAAGATTGTCAGAGGTAAAAAAAAAATTCTTGTTGATTGGGAGAATTGTGGCCCCAAAGAGAGGTCTTGGGAGCCAGAGGACAATATTCTAGACAAAGAACTCATCTACAGATTCCTCGGTTCCAAGAAGAGGGGGAGACCCAAGGGGGGGGGGGGGTACTGTCACGCCGAGCGCTCCGGGTCCCGCTGCCTCCCCGGAGCGCTCGTGGCGTCCCTCTGTCTGCAGCGCTCCGGTCGGCATTGCTGACCGCGAGTGCTGCTCTCTGGTCCCCGGAGGGGACGCGATCCAAGGCATGGCTCGTGTCCGCCCTCGGGTCGCGCCCCGTCTCACTCACCTCTCGCCCCCTTCTGCTTCCTCCCGGCACGCGCGGCCCCGCTCCCGACTTGCTTAAATTTAAAGGGCCGGTGCACCACTAATTGGTGCCTGGCCCAATCACTTCCTATCACTCCCTAACCTATAAAAACCCACTTCCCCTTCCTCTCCTTGCCGGATCTTGTTGCCTTGTGCCCTGAGAATGCGTTTAGTGTGTCCCAAGCCTGTGTACCTTGACCTTCTGCTGTTGCCCCTGACTACGAACCTCGCTGCCTGCCCTGACCTTCTGCTACGTCTGACCTCTATCTAGTCCTTGTGTACCGCGCCAGTCTCAGCTGCCAGAGAGGTCGAGTCGCTACTGGGGAACACGACCTCGTAGTTACTGCCGCAGCAAGTCCATCCTGCTTTGCGGCAGGCTCTGGTGAACACCAGTAACTGCTTAGAACCGATTCCCCAGTACGGCCCGCGTCATCCCCTCTCTGGTACAGGGGATCCACCTCCAGTGTCTTCACCAGCCGCTAGTCCGGACCCTGACAATAGCCTGTCCTCAAATCCCATCCTCATATCTCGTCCTCATATCTCGACCTCCTATCCCAACCTCCTATCCCGATGTCCTATCCCGTCATCATATCTTGACCTCATATCCCATCTTCATATCCCGTCCTCATATCCCGACCTCCTATCCTGTCCTCCTATCTCGACCTGATATCCCGACCTCATATTCCATCCTCATATCCCGACCTCATATCCTGACCTCATATCCCGACCTCATATCCCGACCTCATATCCCAACCTCATATCCCGTCCCCATATCCCATCCCGTCTTTGTGAGATGGGGTGTGGCTCTCAAGCCGGACCGACACATTCACCAGGAGATGCAGAGCGGAGCTTGTGGAGTAAGGTACTGGTCCCATATACTTGCATGGGATTAAAAACAAAAACCCATCTTTTATATAAGGGTGTAGGTAAGGGTTAATTTAACTATTATATATTTTTATCTGACAAATAAGTAATATGTGTACCAGGTATTATTGAAATATCTCCAGCCAAACGGAAGTTATGTGGGAATATACATTTCCCATTGATTTGCATGGGACTTTAAACAAAAACCCTGACCCTGACAAATGGGTGTAGTTAAGAGTTAAATTAACTATCCTATATTTTAAGTGGACATATAAGTAACATGTGACCAAGTATTATCGAAATATCTCCAGCTGTTTGGAAGTTATACAGTAACAAACATTTAAATATACTTTAAACAAAAACCCCGACCCTGGCAAATGGGGGTTGAGTAAGGGTTAAATTACCTATCCTATGTTTGTTGTTGACATATAAGTAACATGTGTGCCAAGTTTCATGTTAATATCTTTAGCCGTTTGGACGTGATGCTGGAACATACATACCCACATTGGCCCAGATTTATCAAAGAACTAGCTGAGTACCCGGCGTTGCCCGGTTTTTCCTTCCTAATCCTTGTTGGGGAAAAAAATAAACAAAGGAGGAAGCTTTTGACTTCATATCCCGTCCCCATATATTGTTGTCATATCCCAACCCCACATCCCGACCTCCTATCCCCTCCTTCTATCTCGACCTCCTGTCCCGACCTCCTATACCATCCTCCTATCCCGGCCTGCTATCCCACTCTCCTATCCCGTCCTCCTATCCCGACCTCCTATCCTGACCTCCTATCCTGTCCTCCTATCCCGTCCTCCTATCCTGACCTCCTATCCCGACCTCCTATCCCGACCTCCTATCCCGTCCTCCTATCTCAACCTCCTATCCCGTCCTCCTATCCCGACCTCCTATCCCGACCTCCTATCTCGTCCTCCTATCCCGACCTCCTATCCCGTCCTCCTATCCCGACCTCCTATCCCAACCTCCTATACCAACCTCCTATCCCAACCTCCTATCCCGTCCTATCCCGACCTCCTATCCCGTCCTCCTATCCCGTCCTCCTATCCCATCCTCCTATCCCGACCTCCTATCCCAACCTCCCTTCCTGACCCCCTATCCCGACCCGTAATATGTGACCAGTTATTGAAATATCTCCAGCCGTAGGGAAATTATATGGGAAAATACATTTCCCATTGATTTGCATGGGACTTTAAACAAAAACCCCGACCTTCACAAATGGGGGTAGTTAAGGGTTAAATTAACTATCCTATATTTTAAGTGGACATATAAGTAACATGTAACCAAGTATTATCGGAATATCTCCAGACGTTTGGAAGTTATGCAGTAACATATATTTCCCATTGACTTGTATGGGACTTTAAACATAAGCCCCGTCCCTGGCAAATGGGGGTGAGTAAGGGTTAAATCACCTATCCTATGTTTGTTGTTGACATATAAGTAACATGTGTGCCAAGTTTCATGTTAATATCTTTAGCCGTTTGGAAGTGATGCTGGAACATACACACACACATACATACATACATACACATGTTGAGTTTTATATATATAGATGTCTATGGTAGAGCTATTTTGCCATGTTTTATTTGGGTGGTGGGTTTGACTAGCGTGCATCTTATTGATCAAGAAGGTGCAGCAGGATGATGAATTTTGCGCAGCTCTGCTGTGGTGGGAAAAGCTCTACCACATACACTTTTTCTAGACGCTTGTGAGGGAGGGAAGTAGACACTTTCCCGGGTCCTGAATTTGGAAGGTTAGGTGCTGTTACTTACTTTCACAGAGCTGCCGGGACATTTTTACTTGCATTTTAGATGCTATAGACACGGTGACTAAGGAGTTAAAGTCGAGCATCACCGTGATCAGTGATGTTTGGCATTAGATGCGGTCCTGGTGGCAGATAGCCGCCAGGACCACCCAGCTATGGCCCACCCTCAGCTCCTGAGCAAGTGTCATAGAAGGGGAGTGGGACTAAGTCGTACACAAGAGGTTAAAGGTTGAATTGTGGAAGGTAGAAGTGATTCTCACGCCTACTGGTAGATGGTGTACCTTTGCGCGCAAAAAAGGGACTTTTGACAAAAGTCGCAAATAATAAATACGTGACTACTGCATGGTCAAAAAGAAAAAGTTCTACGGGTAGGCAAAAAGAGTAAAACTGTCTATATCAAAAGACGCATAAAAGTCGCTAAATATGCTGCTTGCGCCTGAACTGCGCCAAAACATAGACCTAAAAATGCTCTAAAAGCAATGATAAATCTCCCCCATTGAGTTTTATATACAGGGTGAGCCATTTATATGGATACACCTTAATAAAATGGGAATGGTTGCTGATATTAACTTCCTGTTTGTGGCACATTAGTATATGTGAGGGGGGAAACTTTTCAAGATGGGTGGTGGTCGGCCATTTTGAATCCAACTTTAGTTTTTTCAATAGGAAGAGGGTCATGTGACACATCAAACTTATTGGGAATTTCACAAGAAAAACAATGATGTGCTTGGTTTTAACGTAACTTTATTCTTTCATGAGTTATTTACAAGTTTCTGACCACTTATAAAATGTGTTGAATGTGCTGCCCATTGTGTTGGATTGTCAATGCAACCCTCTTCTCCCACTCTTCACACACTGATAGCAACACCGCAGGAGAAATGCTAGCACCGGCTTCCAGTATCCGTAGTTTCAGGTGCTGCACATCTCGTATCTTCACAGCATAGACAATTGCCTTCAGATGACCCCAAAGATAAAAGTCTAAGGGGGTCATATCAGGAGACCTTGGGGGCCATTCAGCTGGCCCACGACGACCAATCCACTTTCCAGGAAACTGTTCATCTATGAATGCTCGGACCTGACACCCATAATGTGGTGGTGCACCATCTTACTGGAAAAACTCAGGGAACGTGCCAGCTTCAGTGCATAAAGAGGGAAACACATCATCATGTAGCAATTTCGCCTATCTAGTGACCTTGAGGTTTCCATTGATGAAGAATGGCCCCTCTATCTTTGTACCCCATATACCACACCATACCATCTATTTTTGTGTTCCAACAGTCTTGGAGGGATCTATCCAATGTGGGTTAGTGTCAGACCAATATTCTGTGGATAGGGGATATGTTTTTTTTCCCCGCCAGAGTACTCCTTTAAGGGAAAATTATGTGGTACAGGGGGTAAGGGGGGGATAATTTGCCACAAGGCATGGGGGAATAAGGTGGTACAGGGTATAAATGGGGGAATGAAATATGGAGGAGGGATAAGGGGTGATTAAATGGCATAAGGAGATTCTACTGTAATAATGCTTTTTATCATGCTTTATAGGTAATTACACTCTGGAGTGAGTAAAGTACAGTATGCGATCATTTGGAAAGGTTTTTTTTGGGACATCTCTAAATAGCGGACACTTTTTTATTCCCCATGAGTGTATGCTATTGGGAGATTCTATTGTATATAGACAGAACAACAGGAAGGAGCAGCATGGTTCTCAAGTGTGGAGTGGCTTGATAATGGTGCTCTGAGAACACCTGTTACGCCGAGCGCTCCGGGTCCCCGCTCCTCCCCGGAGCGCTCGCAGCGTTTACCTGCTCGCAGCGCCCTGGTCAGTCCCGCTGACCGGGAGCGCTGCAATAGTGTCTCTAGCAGGGATGCGATCCGTGATGCGGGAGCGCCCGCTCGCGGATCGCATCCCAGCCTGCTTACCAGACCCGTCCTCCATCTGTCCAGTCCCGGGCGCGCGGCCCCGCTCCCTAGGGCGCGTGCGCGCCGGCTCTCTGCGATTTAAAGGGCCAGTGCGCCGCTGATTGGCGCCTGGCCCAAATTAGTGATTTCACCTGTGCACTGGTCTATATTACCTCACTTCCCCTTCCCTGTATTGCCGGATCTTGTTGCCATTGTGCCAGTGAAAGCGTTCCTTGTATGTCCCAAGCCAGTGTTCCAGACCTCCTGCTGTTGCCCCTGACTACGATCCTTGCTGCCTGCCCTGACCTTCTGCTACGTCCGACCTTGCTCTTGCCTAATCCCTTGTACCGCGCCTATCTCAGCAGTCATTCGGGGTTGAGTCGCTATCGGGTGGAACGACCTGGGGGTTACCTGCCGCAGCAAGTCCATCCCGCTTTGCGGCGGGCTCTGGTGAATACCAGTAATCCCTTAGACTCCGTTCCCCTAGTACGGCCCACGTCATCACCCCACTGACACAGAGGATCCACCACCAGTATCCTCTCAGTACCCGGATCCTGACAACACCGAAACGTTGCACTTGTTTGTTCATGGAATAAAAGTTACCTGCACAGTTGACACTCCTGTGTGCTGCAGTCGCTCTTTTGTTTGTGAGTGTGTGTGTATATATATATATATATATATATATATATATATATATATATATATTGTACCTACATATCCTCTGACATGGAACAAATTCATTTTCTATTCATTATGTAAATATTGTTCACCAGAAGATTTTATACTAGGTAATAAAAACTGCTTTTATGGGTCACAAGCCTGGATCCAACCGTTATGCTAGGTTCACAGCACCATTATTTTTGTTCTGCTCCGTAATGGGAGCAAAACAGCAAAAAACTGTTGTGACAGGTCTTTGGGACGAAAGCTAGCCATTTGTTTCAGATAGTTTTCAACATGTATTTTGAGTCTAGAAAGGGTAAAAATCCACTGCCAGACACTTCCAGTAGTGGCTTATATGACCCAGAACAAAAGGATCTGGCATCCTGAAATCCACCATACTCCATTCTTCTCTCCCTTGACATCTGCCACTGGGGGAGGGTCAGGAGGTCCCCATACACATTATATGGTTAGCAGTCCCAATGAAATTGACTTTAGTGTGTATGGCCAACTTTAGAACACATTACTTTTTATCTTTTTATGATACATCATTCTTTAATACCTTTCTTAATTGACTGATCACAAACAGCCCAAGAAGGATAAAGAAAAGAGATGAGGGTCTCATAGCAAAATAAATTAAAAAAAATGACTCTATTGTAGCACTGAGTGTTTGCTGATCAGGTTAAGTGTTTTTGCCATGTTCTCTTTCTTTTGCTCTTGGGCCATTCCACATCCCCTTGTTTGCATACAGTAGTACAAGGGATGGGCCCCCTTTCTCCAAGGGCCCCACTTGCATACACTGCCATGTCAGTTAGTAAAATACTAATTTATGACAGTAAATAGCGATAAAACATAAAGACCAGTCAGTTTCTGAAGAAGTCACTGGAAGATTACTGTGAGTTATTGGTACAGATAGTTGCATGAAAGAATGGAGCTGATTACTTTGGCATAAGAATTTCATTAACTTTCTTACTGCTGTGTTTTATAAAGTCCTACATATTAACCTTATGGTATCAAATGTGGAATTAGAGGGGGTGATGGGTGCAATTGCCCCCTTTCATCAGTCCACCATATTCTTAACACTACCAGGCTCTTATTCATCTCTGGGATTCCAGTATCCTGATATAGGGTGCAGTAGCACACATAACAATCTGACGCTGCCAACATAAGGACTATGGGGGAGATTAATCAAAATATGTGCAGAGGAACTTTGACCAGTTGCCCATAGCAGCCAATCAGGTCGCTTCTTTCATTTTTGAAAAGGTCTCTGAAAATAATAGAAGCAATCTGATTGGTTGCTATGGGCAACTGGGCAACTTTTCCTCTACAGTTTTTGATAAATCTCCCATGTGTGTAGTGTCAACAGTATTTCCTTTTTTTCTGAGCTTCATTTTGGTCAGTATTTTTACCAAGACCAGGAGTAGGTCCAAAACACATATGTAAATCTTTTCATTATAGTTTTGGTTCCACTGATCAAAATACTGACTAAAACACTGACAGTGCTCTCTGCTGACCTCTGCTGTCCATTTTAGGAACTGTCCAGAGCAGGAGAAAATCCTGATAGCAAACATATGCTGCTCTTGACAGTTCCTAAAATGGACACCAGAGGTCAGCATGAAGATTTCCTTTTCTTAGATCATCAGTAGCAGGCCCAAACCACCTTTCATGTTTTCCAATAGATACTGTTGTGTAGGTGTCAAATATGTCATTACTTGTTTAATTTCTGCTTCACTCTGGAGTTTTAAGAAAAAGTGTTCTAGAGTTTTTATTTTACTGGAAATATAAGTATTTATTAAAACAGGCCAGGAGAGGCAAAATGTCCTGTTTCAATAGAGAGTATTAGTCCTGTGACTGTGGCTGGTCAGTACTATAGTATATTCTCTATATCTCTTGTATAATTAGCAGCATTATAATACTCTGTAGACTACATTGGTAAAACTGGTATCTGATCGTTATATGATCACTATATAATGGTATTAGTTACATTAGTGCTTGTTTAGTGTTTGCATACACTTGCCTCTGACTGAAAAAAAATTGTCTTTTCTTGACCATGTTATCACAATTATTTGTTTAGTTTTATTTCCCTCTTGTGTTAATGTTGTGGTTTTCATATTTATTCCCTTAAAGGGGTACTCCATGCCTAGACATCTTATCCCCTATCCAAAGGATAGGAGATAAGATGTCTGATCACGGGGGTCCCGCTGCTGGAGACCCCCGCAATCTTTCCTGCAGCACCCCCTGTCATCAGCTGCACGGAATGAAGTTCGCTCTGGGTCTGATGACAGATGATACAGTGGCCGAAGTATCATGATGTCACGGTCCCGTCCCCTTGTGATGTCACGCCCCGCCCCCTCAATGCAAGTCTACGACATGTTTTTACTTTTTGAAGACATCAGAGGGCTTCAAAGTTTAGAAGCAATTTTCAAATTTTTCACGAAAATTTCTAAATTCGAATTTTTCAGGGGCCAGTTCAGTTTTAAAGTGAATTTGAGGAACTTTATGTTTGCAATCCCCTATAATGGACCACATTATGAAAACTGCACTCTTCAAAGTATTCAAAATTACATTTTACAAAGTTTGTTAACTCTTTAGGTGTTTCCCAGGAATAGCAGCAAAGTGGAGGAGAAAATCCAAAATCTCAATTTTTTACACTAACATGTTCTTATGGCTTCCTTTTTTTTTTTTTATTTTTTTTTTTTTTTACAAGGGATAAAATGAGAAAAAGCCCCATAATATTTGTAACCCAATTTCTCTTGAATAAGGAATTACCCCATATATGGATGTTAAGTGCTCTGTGGGTGCACAAGAGGGCTCAGAAGGGAAGGAGCAACAATGGATTTTGGTGAGCAAATTTTGCTGAAATGGTTTTTGGGGGGCATGTTCCATTCAGGAAGCCCCCATGGTGCCAGAACAGCAAAAAACAAAAAAACAAAACAAACGGCACACAATTTGGGAAACTACACCCCTCAAGGAACGTAACAAGGGGTAAAGCGAGCTTTAGCACCTCACAGGTACTTAACAAACTTTCATTAACCCCTTAAGGACCAAGAACGTACCGGTACGTCCTTGGTCCTGCTCTTCTGATATAACGCGGAGTTACACAGTAACCCCGCGTCATATCATGGCGGGCCCGGCGTCATAGTGAAGCCGGGACCCGCCTCTAATAGCGCGCAGCGCCGATCGTGGCTGAAAGTGAAAGTTCCCGGCTAGCTCAGTCGGGCTGTTCGGGATAGCCGCGGCTAATCGCGGCATCTCGAACAGCTGACAGGACAGCGGGAGGGCCCCTTCCTGCCTCCTCGCTGTCCGATCGCCGAATGACTGCTCAGTGCCTGAGATCCAGGCATGAGCAGTCATCCAGCAGAATCGTTGATCACTGGTTTCTTATGAGAAACCAGTGATCAACATAGGAGATCAGTGTGTGCAGTGTTATAGGTCCCTATGGGACCTATAACACTGCAAAAAAAAAGTGAAAAAAAAAAGTGAATAAAGATCATTTAACTCCTCCCCTATTAAAAGTTTGAATCACCCCCCTTTTCCAATAAAAAAAAAAACACAGTGTAAATAAAAATAAAAATAAACATATGTGGTATCACCGCGTGCGGAAATGTCCGAATTATAAAAATATATCATTAATTAAACCGCTCGGTCAATGGCGTGCGCGCAAAAAAATTCCAAAGTCCAAAATAGTGCATTTTTGGTCACTTTTTATATCATTTAAAAATGAATAAAAAGTGATCAATAAGTCCTATCAATGCAAAAATGGTACCGTTAAAAACTTCAGATCACAGCGCAAAAAATGAGTGCTCATACCGCCCCATACACGGAAAAATAAAAAAGTTATAGGGGTCAGAAGATGACAATTTTAAACGTATTAATTTTCCTGCATGTAGTTATGATTTTTTCCAGAAGTCCGACAAAATCAAACCTATATAAGTAGGGTATCATTTTAATCGTATGGACCTACAGAATACATATCAGGTGTCATTTTTACCGAAAAATGTACTACGTAGAAACGGAAGTACAAAAACAGCGGTTTTTTTTCGATTTTGTCGCACAATGATTTTTTTTTCCGCTTCACCATAGATTTTTGGGCAAAATGACTGACGTCATTACAAAGTAGAATTGGTGGCGCAAAAATAAAGCCATCATATGGATTTTTAGGTGTAAATTTGAAAGAGTTATGATTTTTTAAAGGCAAGGAGCAAAAAACGAGAATGCAAAAACGGAAAATCCTCCGGTCCTTAAGGGGTTAAAGTGGGACATGAAAAAGAAAAAAAAAAAATTTCACTAAAATGCTGTGTTTTCCCCAATTTTTCCCCAAAAGGTAATAGAAGAAAATGCCCCCCGTAATCTGTAACTCCATTTCTTCTGAGTATGGAAATACCCCATATGTGGAAGTAAAGTGTTCTGTGGGCACACTACAATGCTCAGAAGAGAAGGAGCTAAATTTGGCTTTTGCAGAGCGGATTTTGCTGAAATGAATTTTGGGGGGGCTGTCGCATTTTGAAAGCCCCTATGGTGCCAGTATTTCCAGTATGGAAATACCCCATATGTGGATGTAACTGAGGTAGCCCAGTACGGGAGGTGTTACCTGCTGTCCTGTCAGGCAGCCTCCTTCAGTGTCCCAAAGGACCCTGCACTTGTTTCCCCATTGTAAATATGTTTTACCATGTAAAGTGTTATAAAATGTAATGTTGCTTTAAGAGTTATACCATGTCATATGATTGTTACCCAGGAGTGTTGGAGACTCAAAGTCAAGCCCTGCAGCCACCATCAATTCAAGTAAGCTAAAGTCACAGCTTCATGAGTCAAGTCAAGTCAGTCCCTGTGATCTGTCAAGTCAGCGTGGTCTGCATTCAATTGTCCAGTCCTACTACAAGTCCCAGCAAACCCTTAAGGTCTTTGCATCACTGGTCACCTCCTTGGGCCCTGGCTGTCTACCAACTGTCTACCCTCAGTAAAGCTACCATTGTCCGTAACTTAGTGTCAGAGTCTATATTGCCCTCGGGCCTAGCCCAGGATCCAGCGGTATACCTTCGGGTGGTTATAGGCTAAACCACGCCCTGGCATCACAAATACAAGGGGTTAATGCCATCTGCCCCTAGGGTAGCAACATCTGCCCTGCACCCCACACCCCGCCACCACAACTTTTGGCATCACAATCAGGATAAGGGTGTGTGCCTTATGCCACAAGTTCTCCTCCCTAGTCTGAACTGTGTCCAATATTGTCTGCAAAAACCGCATGCCGATGCAATTTAAGTTTACGCCAAAAAGTGTACTTTTTTCTATGAAATGTGTTTTACCTGAGGCGCTTGTGAAATAGAGGGGGAGGTGAAGAAAAGTTTGTTGCCTGCTATTTGGAACAGTATGGAAGTCGTGAAAACCATGTGCAAGATCAGATCAGAAACTATGTTACGTTGCCAAGTATTGTCTGTACCTGCAAGGGTTAAAGATGTGACAGAGAAGCATGCAAAAATGTCCCGCGCTGGTCAGCGTCCCACCCCTGGGCATGGAAACCATGTTGTTGTATCAATGCCGAAGTGGAAGTGAAGATCTGCCCCTTGTTACCGGGGGAGTGGAAGTCAGCGCTGCACCACTGAGGCACTTCCAGCCGGTGACCATTTTCCCAAAGCCCTGCATAAAAGGAGCAGCCGAAACCTCTCAGTTTGTTGGCAGTCAGTGAGAAGAGCAGCATGGCGAAACAGGCAAGCAAATGTGCAGAGAGTCCAGAAACGCAGGAGGCCTGGAAAGTCGCCGCAGCGCACATGTTTCAAGAGTTAGTTGACCGTACCCAGAGGATCTCAATCGGGGCCGAGGAGGCCTACTACCAAGTCCCGCTGCCTGAGGATGATGGAAACTGACCGACATCCCCGGCGGAGGGTACACCGAGATCTTCAAGAGGATCATCACCGGTGAGGCTTGTACCCTCACCACCGGACCTGGGGGTCCTGGACCGAAATCCACACCGAGGAGTCAGAAGTGAGTACCCCGGCTGAGAACACTTTCTCTACCCCTCCTTCTACCCCTAGCCCAGAGCAAACCCCCCAGGTCCAGAAGTCTTCTGTATGTCCCCGGTCACCACCATTACCTAAGTGGTTGTTTGGCGATGAGCCTGGACTGATACAATATATGAGGGAGCACCTTCTTCCCCTGCCAGGGAAGCCCCATCCCTCAGTTCCGACAGTCCAGTCATCTACAGAAGTGCCCAGGCCTACTCATGTGGTCGAGGAGGTTTGGTCTAACCAGCGGGCACCAACTGAAGTGCCTCAGCATACTCCAGCAGAGGAGGTTTGGCTGGCCCAACAGGCACCAACCGTTGTTTCCCCAGTGGCGCAAGCTGCTGCAGTGCAAATGGTGGTCACCATCAGCCCCACCATTACAGAGTCAACGTTGTCCCGGGTGAACTGGAACACCCGAGTCAGTCCATTAGAGGGGGCACAGTCCCGTGGACCCGGTTACATGTCCCTGCCTCGAAAGCAGTCCGACCGGAGAGGCTGGGATGGCAAGTTCCCAATTTAGGGAAGTCTACCCATGATAATTCTGATATATATCATTAACTTTCTTTGTGAAGTACTTTTGTTCTCCACAGGTTATGCAATGTTTAAGAAAAGTAATGAGGGGTTCATCAGGGGATAGATATGTAGAAAAGAAAGTTAACAAAGATATGCAGCTGTGATACAAAAAAACGCCAGTTAGTGTAAAATATAGGATGTAAGGTCCAATAGGGACCACTCTCTCAGACCCTCAAGTATGGTCCTTGTAAAGGGATGAATGCCCTGGGTGGCCGTATGAGGACGGCTAGTCCCCTCCTTGGCTGCTGCTGCCAGGAGGGGACTAGCCGTCATCATACGGCCACCCAGGGCATTCATCCCTTTACAAGGACGGTACTTGAGGGTCTGAGTGAGTGGTCCCTATTGGACCTTACATCCTATATTCCACACTAACTGGCGTTTTTTTGTATCACAGCTGCATATCTTTGTTAACTTTTTTTCCTACATATCTATCCCCTGATGAGCCCCGCATTACTCCACACTATCTATTTTGGAGGGGGGAAAATGCGTCGGGATTAATAACATTGTATTTTTGTGTATATTTACATAGTTTACTCTTTGTAGGAGTTTGTGTTCTAATAGGGGAAGTTTTGAGCCATATACCAATTATCTGAGCTCATCTTCACCTATACTTATTTACAATTATTTTTGTATTTTGAGGACTATTTATCATATTACTAAATACTATTAAAAGTTAAGTTTTAAGCGAGCTAACTATTAACCTTCTGTGAAAACCTAGTCCATATAGCTCGATCAGGATCAAGCTATCGTAATTACCTGCAGTGAAAAAAATAGGAGAGATTGCAAGGAATGCACTCATCTGTTCTTAGAAGTGTAAAGAAGGCTTTATTCCATTACAGGGTACAAAAAGCAGTGCGGGAGGGAGGAGAAAGGAGCTCCGTGGTGCTCGTGGTCCGATGGTTCCGTTTCGTGGTCAAACACCGCTTGGTCACACCCACCAATACTGCACATGTACAGGGTTTAAATACCCTACCGTACATCGCAGCAAACAGCTGATGCTGCGTCTCGTCGCTAAGCAACATGACGCTGCGGCTGGACTAGTCACTGCGCTTGCGCGCTGAGTGACGGACAAGTATTGTGCTGTGCCGGGAAGCTGCAAGAACAGGTAAAACACATTAATTCCTGTGGAAGAAAAGGAAAGTGTTAGGGGAGGATAGCAGAAGACAAGGGAAAGTGCATATATAAGGGGAACAATTGGAGATGCAAGATCATAGTCAATCGGCACCAGGAGTAGTGGCTATCCTGCTTCAGTCCGTGATATATGGCTAGATTAATAGTTCAAAGGAAGATATTGAGTTCATTTTGCTCATTAAATCCAAGTGGTCCTGTGGCTTCCAATTTGGAAAACCAGATAACTTCTTTCTTTAATAGCGTAGTTTGTTTGCTTGAGCCTGGATCCGCTTGATTGACGTGTTCGATTCCAAAAAACGTCAGCACTTCGGGTTTTCCTTCATGGCTGTCATGTAGGTGACTGGCTAGTCTTGGAACTCCTATTCCCATCCGAGAGAGTCTTAGATGCTCTCTGAATCTCACTAACATCTGTCTGGTGGTAGAGCCGATGTAGAAAAAATTGCAAGGGCATGTGATGCAATAGATCACAAATTGAGTCCTGCAAGTGATAAAGTCTGGTACATGCACATTTGTGCTTCCTATATGGTAATTTCTGCCTTTCTCCAGTTGTGGGCAGAAAGAGCAGTGTCCACATTTGTGGTTCCCATGTGGGCGATTTTCTTCTAGCCAGTTCTTCTTTCCATCTTTTTCACTGAGGAATGTGCTGTGCACTAGTACATTTTTCAGGGTTTTTGTGCGTTTATGGGCAATTAAGGGCTTATGGACTGCAATATCATGCAGGATTGGGTCTTCCTCTACGAGATGCCAGTGACGTTGTATGGTTCTGTGAATATTGTCTATCATGGGCCAATGCTGAAATGAGAAGGTGAATCTTTCCAAAGTGTTCTTCACGCTTTGGCTGTACTCCTTTTTGATGAGTGAGTTGCGGGTTACTTTTTCAGTTTTTTGAAGTGCTGCTTGGAGGCAGGACTGAGGGTATCCCCGTGCGGTTAAGTGTTTTGTTAGTTCTACTGCATGATCCTGGAATATTTAGCCAATATTCAACCTTAAGTATTGGCTATATGGTAACGCCTGTTTGGTATGTTCAGGATGGTAAAATTTGTAATGTAAATATAACATTGAGGAGGAGGGTTTCCTATATCCTCTTGTTTCAATGGATCCATAACACACGTGCACAGCGACATCCAAGAAGGTAAGTTCGGTTTTGCTGTAGGTGGAGGTAAAAGACATGTTCATATTGTTTTTGTCATTCAGGTAGGTGACAAATTTATTAAAGCTGTCCTGATGTCCCGACCACACTATAAACACATCATCCACGTATCGTTTATATATCTTGATGTGTCTCAAAAAAGGATTCTTCTTGGTATAGATCATTTTTGCTTCTAACCAAGATAAAAAAATTTTGCATAGGTGCACGATATTGGCATCCCCATCGCGGTCCCTGTCACCTTCTTGTGCCATACACCATTGAACTGAAAATAGTTATTGTTGAGGACCATTTCTAGTGCTTTTGTCACAAAGTTTATGAAGGTTTCAGATTTTTTGGCGGCTAGTAAGACTTGTCTTACTGCTTCTATGCCTAATTCATGTGGAATTCTGGTGTAGAGGGATTCGACATCCACCGACCCTAAGCTGTCATCCGGGTCTAGGTGGAGTTCCGCCAGGCATTCTAGGAAATCATCAGTGTCCTTAATATATGAAGGTGTGTCTCTTAATACTGGTCTCAAAAGCCAGTCGAGATATTGAGACAAATATTCTGTGGCCCAACCAGTCCCCGAAATGATTGGCCTTCCCGGTGGGTCAGTGAGGGATTTATGTACTTTCGGCAAAAAGTACCACTGGGGTTTGGTTGGGCAATCAGGAAATAATTTCTGTGCTGTGCTTTGTGACAGGACATGGATTTCTACTTGTTGCCGGAGAAAGGTTTGCAATTGTGACATGACTTTAGAGGTAGGGTCCTGTTTGAGTTTTTTATAGGTGTGTATATCAGAGAGCTGGCGATTAGCCTCTTTTTGATAATACGTGGCGGACATTATCACGGCATTATTGCCTTTATCCGCCTTCTTTATCACGAGGTCAGGCCTATTCTTTAGCCATGTTAATGCCTTTTTCTCTTTTATGGTGAGGTTGGGTTATGCTGTGGGATAGATGAGCGCTTTGACATCTCGTAGGACAGCAGTAGTAAAATGGTCCTGACTACTTCCTGGGACAATGAGAGGATTAAACGCTTATTTTCTTCCCCCTTTGAAAGTTTGTCCACTTTTTGTCATGTCCGCTGTGCTCGTGGTGATGTTGGGATCCTGTAGGCTGAGAAGCAACTCTAGGTCTTTGGTATCTCTTGAATCATCAGCAAAATGGGTGCTGAATCCAAGAGTGCCTAAAATTGCTGGCATTTCTCCCTCGTTCTTTTTCCGCTGATGGGTTTATGTTTTTATGGTGAAAAAACTTTTTTAGACCCATTTTTCTCACTCCTTTGAACAGGTCTATTTCAAACTCTGTCCAATTGAAATCCTCCGTCATGCAAAAATGTAAGCCTTTTCTAAGAGTGCAATGCAATCTTTGTCTAGAGGCACCCTCGAGAGGTTGACCACCACATTTTTTTGTTCCTCCATTATTGCTCCTTCCAGGTGACCTTCTTTTTGCGTTTCACGCTTGCTATTGTGGAGACGGAATCTTCGTCCGCCTCTTCTGGTCCTCCTCCTAAAGTGTGACTCTATGGGGTGTATTGTGGTCCTTTTCTTTACTTTTTATTTCTAATGATTTTTTTTTAAAGTTTTTTTTTATTATTATCTTTACGGGGGGGGGGGGGGGGGGGGGGGGTCGGTTGCCCTGAGGTGCAGAAGGTTGGTTTTCGGATGAGCTGGACTCTGAGTCTGTGGTCCAGTAGTCCTTACTCCTGCTTTTTCTGATTGTGTTTTTTTCTATTGGCGGTTCTTATGGTGTTGCGCCAAGTGAAAACCTGATGGTTTTCAAAGTCCAAACGATCCCTGATAAATGTATCCCTTTTTCCGCTCTTTTATTACTTTCAGTGATTTGTTTAAGAAAAGTGCCTGCCAAACAGGAGAAGAGAAGTTAATTTGTAATCAATTACGTAAGTGTACGTACCCGGCTTCTAGCCGTGATTATTTACTAAGAACTCTAAAATGTACCAGGACTGTGGAGCGGTACAATGAAAATATGTATATACCGTTAGAGTAATGTATTTTTGCTCATTACCTTTGCACAAGTAAATACTTATATTGGTGTTCTATAATGGTTATGGTGTGCTGTAATAAAATGTGTATAATGTTTGTACAAGGATGTCTAAGGGTATAGTGTCGTTTATTCATGGCGATCTATATGGGAGGTATCCTGACCCAGTCAGGAGAAGCTTAGCCACTACCTCACCGCCATGACAAATTCCCGCCAGGTACAGAGATTAACTCATATTGTAAAGTTATGTACCACACATAGTTAACATATGGTAAAAGTAGCCCACACATATGCAAATAGTTAAGATAGGACTGTAACATTATTTGTCGTCCCAGTCCACAAGTTCTAAATAAATACAGTTATGTGTCTAATGTTTTCTCTCCTGTCCACGTGTACAGGGTACTCTACTGGCCAGAGGGTTCACCTGATATCTAGATAATAGCGACTGAATTGATAAATGTAAAGGTAACACTGTTGTATAGTGTATCAACTTGTATTGAGTTCTGGAGAGAAGAATTGAGAACCGAGGGGCCCCAGCAGCCAAAGCATTTGGTAGATAGCCTCCGGCAGCCCAATCTGTGAATCTATGTATATTGATATGTATATTGCTGCCTTGAGTGTCTTCAGAAAACAGTTACAAAGTCAAATTAACCCCATATCTTTAAAGAGCATGTATGGACATTCACCATGCCACATGGACTCCTTATCTTGTTTCGTAATCCAGACCTTAGAAGGACATTGTGCATAAATGCCCCAGGAACTGTCACTCGGCCTCAGTGGCCACTTCAGTCCTCTACCCTCCAGGACTGGGCATCGAGGACGACTTAAATTAAGAGGGGGAGTTTGTGGTGGCCCAGTATGGGAGGTGTAACCCCGTGCTCCTCCTGTCCTGTCAGGCAGCCTCCTTCAGTGTTCCCAAGGCCCCTTGCACTTGTTTCCCCATTGTAAATATGTTTTACCATGTAAAGTGTTATAAAATGTAATGTAGCTTTAAGAGTTATACCATGTGATATGTCATGTGATTGTTATCCAGGAGGTACCAGTGACCAGATGATCCCAAGAGTGACCCATGGGCTCCCTGCTAGTCTCCCCCATATAAGCCCTGGGTGGAGCTAGCTTCGCTCTCTTTGAGCTCTGCTCTTCTGCTAAGCTGAGGTCCAGTGCAGTCGTGCCTAGTGTGTGTGTCCAGAGTGTTGGAGACTCAAAGTCAAGTCCTGCAGCCACCATCAATTCAAGTAAGCAAAAGTCACAGCTTTATGAGTCAAGTCAAGTCAGTCCCTGTGATCTGTCAAGTCAGCCTGGTCTGCATTCAATTGTCCAGTCCTACTACAAGTCCCAGCAAGCCCTTAAGGTCTCTGCGTCACTGGTCACCTCCGTGGGTCCTGGCTGAACTGTATAGACTTAACCAAATGTCTACCGTTGTCTGCAACTTGGCGTCGGAGTCTTTATTTCTCTCGTGCCTAGCCCAGGATCCAGCGGTATACCTTCGGGTGGTTATAGGCTAAACCATGCCCTGGCGTCATGAATACAAGGGGTTAATACCATCTGCCCCTAGGGTAACAGCATCTACCCTGCACCACACACCCCGCCACCACATAACATTCTGTGCAGACGCACAACAGGGTTCAAGAGTCATAGAAGTCTATATGTAACTCTAGAGACAAAAAAGCAGTCGGCACCACTGTAGTGTCTGTGTGTGTATATCCTACCGCGGCTAGACAGGTAATAACTGCAGGTGATACAGGTGCTGCAAAGCTAGGAAACCACCGGGAGCGCTACACCCACAGGGAACAGCAGTATATGATATCAAGAAACACATCAAAGAGGAAAAGAAGAGTGCGGAGCGCTCACCATTCCGGTTGTCGGCAAACACGACCAGGTGATTACAGGACCATTTTGGTCTATTTGGAGACCAGGTGATGTAACGACCGCTTCGGTCTATGCAGGAGAGCGGCAGATGGATTGGGGGAGTTTAGACATCAGGCAAGTCTTTGGCGTTGGAGTCTTTATTGCTCTCGTGCCTAGCCCAGGATCCAGCAGTATACCTTCGGGTGGTTATAGGCTAAACCATGCCCTGGCGTCATGAATACAAGGGGTTAATGCCATCTGCCCCTAGGGTAACAGCATCTGCCCTGCACCACACACCCTGCCACCACATAACATTCTGTGCAGACGCACAACAGGGCTCAAGAGTCATAGAAGTCTGTTTGCATTTGAGGCCTATGATATATCAGTAGCCGACGATTACGTTCATTCAGAGGAAAAAAAAAAAAAAAAGGAACACCTATGTGACCCCATTACAGACAGTACCCTCCCTGAGGAATGTGTATAGAGGTAAAGTGGACATTTTGAATGCATGGGTGTTTCCTAAATTTATTTTCCAAGAATGGATGAAGTGTAGTTTGGGGAATTTTTCCTACTGATATGACAAAATCTATTCCCAGAATGATGGCCAAGTGCATAGCCAAAATTGTGCCTGTCCCAAACCTATGATCTGAATCATCATTCTGGGAATGTTTTCTGTGTGGCCCGTCCCTAATCTGTTGCCTGCAAATGCGCACACTGCTCAGGTGGGTAGAAAGCTCTGTGTATTTGAGGCAACATTATATCTGCAACAACGTAGCTGGCTAAACAGAAAAAAGCCACAACTGGTTCACTCCAGAGATAAACACCAACACAAAAGAACCAGTTATGCTAAAGTAACAACTGTATTAAACATATATTCAATATAGACATACATTTAAAATGTAGTGGGGAAAAGTACAATGCAGGCACTGAAATGACAAATCCAGAGAAGTGGAGGAGGTATGGGAAGAGCAAATACATGGAATACAGGTACTATAGCACAAAATAAAATGCAACACCAACACTATTTGAAAAGATAAGAAGATTGGTGGTATGACCACATAGGAGGAAGAGTGGTGTCACAAGTATACCATAATAGCATAAAATGTATCACACATTGAGCAAGAAATTAGTAGGAAAAACATAAGAACATCCTGCCAATCTACCAACTCCAACCCCAAGGTACGTTTCGCGTGGCACTTCGTCAGGGGGCGTGTCTATAACCCTCAATAAGGTGGGTATATATATATATATATATATATATATATATATATGTGTGTGATGCATAAGCCAATCCCAATCAGCCATCTATTGAATGTCATAGAATCTGCTCAATAAATAGGGGTGCTTTCCAAACAACCTGCCCTACGATAAATGATGATATTAAGTTTACTTGTGTAACTGGAAGAAGTATAGCCCACCCGAATGGCGGGTGACATAGCCACTGATGCGACCCGCGCATTGCAGTGATGCGCAGCGAAATGCTGTGGCTTCCTAGTGAGGACACGGCCGGTGCATTGCCATAGAATGAGATTTGCCATAGAATGAGATGGTCCGCCTCCATCACATCCTATTGGCTCACTCTTGTCACGTGACATATTTAAACGTCATGCATCGATGCGCACAGCAGTCTCAGTTTGGCTATCACAGGGAGAGGATCTCCTCTCCCTGTGATAGCTGAAGCTGCACGGAGCTCTCAAGGCCTCTGTGGCAGGACAGAAGCGCACACATTTACGCAGCTCATACGGCTGGCTCATATACATTTACTCTATTATTACATGTACTGTTGATCCACAGCGCTATCGGGATCCCTATGTCCGATGACGCTGTCATCAGTGTGCGTCCCCGCGAGCGCCCCACGCCCGCAGCTCTACTCCCCGTCCCCCGCAGCTCTACTCCCCATCCCCCGCAGCTCTACTCCCCGTCCCCCGTAGCTCTACTCTCCGTCCCCCGTTAACGCTCAGGGAGCAATCCACAGCGCTATCGGGATCCCTATACCCGATGGCGCTGTCATCAGTGTGCCTCCCCGCGAGCGCCCCACGCCCGCAGTTCTAATCCCAGTCCCCCACAGCTCTACTCCCCGTCCCGTTAACGCTCAGGGAGCGGGGAACAGAAAGTAGAGGATCGGGCGCAGGTAAAGTAGTACTGCGCATGCGCAGCACTATGCAAATAACTTTACCTGCACCCGATGCTCTACTTTCTGTTCCCCGCTCCCTGAGCGTTAACGGGTGCTCGCGGGGACGTGGGGCGCTCGCGGGGACGCACACTGATGACAGCGCCATCGAGCATAGGGATTCCGATAGCGCTGTGGATCAACAGTACATGTAATAATAGGGTAAATGTATATGAGCCAGCCGTATGAGCTGCGTAAATGTGTGTGCTTCTGTCCTGCCACAGAGGCCATGAGAGCTCCGTGCAGCTTCAGCTATCACAGGGAGAGGAGATCCTCTCCCTGTGATAGCCAAACTGAGACTGCTGTGCGCATCGATGCGTGACGTTTAAATATGTCACGTGACAAGAGTGAGCCAATAGGATGTGATGGAGGCGGACCATCTCATTCTATGGCAAATCTCATTCTATGGTATATATATAAATGGTATTTAATGTATAAATATGTATATTTAATATGTTATATAGGAATACCTCTGTATAGGACCTTAGAGGTCATGTGCCTTAAATTAATTGTATTATGGTTTAAGGACCTTTGGGTCATGTGATACCCAGCTCATGTGAATGAGCTTTTTCCCACCCCCTTAATATAAGGGGCTGCTGCCACTAAATTCTCTCTCTTAGTTTCAGATTAAAAAGCCAAGCACATCTAATCATCTCATCAGCATCATCAATTCAAGCTAGGCCCAAAGCCTAAGAATCCGCAGCCACTAAACAGGAGTTATTTAAAGCTCAAATCACTGAATCCTGTGTGACTACTAGAAACTCAAATCTCCTAAAAATAGTAGCACAGTGGCTAGCAAACAAAGCTCATTGATCCCAGAGTCCCAGCAAACCTGTGAGGAACCTGTACCACGGTTCTCTCTCAAAGACTGTTCTGTTACATGCCATTGCATAAAATATACAGTAAAGTTACCTCAAGTTTACTTCATAAAATCTGCTGTGGACATTCCGTTATTTTTCCCTGCTGTTTGTGGGACGGTTGGCGGTAGGACCATTACATTGAGGAAACCCCACCCTGGCATCACGACAATTAAGGGTTTAACACCAATATACCTTACCCTATCACCAGCACCACCCCGTCACCCCAGTGCAATTGCAATATGATATGGTGGCCCCTTGGTAAACCATAGGGTGCATGTATATGAACATTAGTAACCTTAATAAGAAGTAATAGAGCTCGTACTGAAACTAGTGGAAGAATAAATACAAATAAAGTGCAAATGTGGAGGTGTTAATATAATATAAACATTTTATTGTCCAAATATACCATATTTATCGGCGTATAACACGCACTTTTTAGGCTAAAATTTTTAGCCTAAAGTCTATGTGCGTGTTATACGCCGATACACCCCCAGAAAAGGCAGGGGAGAGAGGCTGTCGCTGCCCGCTTCACTCCCCCTGCCTTTCCTGGGGTCTAGAGCGCTGCTGCCGGCCCTTCTCTCCCCCTAGCTATGGGCGCCGCTGCCCGTTCTGTCCCCCTGACTATCGGTGCCGGCGCCCCATTGCCGGCGCTGATAGCCAGGGGGAGAGAAGTGGCGCCGACAGCCAGGGGGAGAGAAGGGGCAGCGGCACCCATTGCCGGCACCGCTGCCCCGTTGCCTCCCCCCATCCCCGGTGGCATAATTACCTGGGTCGGGTCCGCGCTGCCGCAGGCCTCCGGCGTGCATCCCCGGCGTCGTTGCTATGCGCTGCACGGCGCATGAAGTCAGTGCGCCGCGCCGTGCATAGCAACGATGCAGGGGACGCACGACGGAGGCCTGCAGCAGCGCGGACCCAACCCAGGTAATTATGCCACCGGGGATGGGGGGAGGCAACGGGGCAGCGGCGCCGGCAATGGGTGCCGCTGCCCCTTCTCTCCCCCTGGCTGTCGGCGCCGCTTCTCTCCCCCTGGCTATCGGCGCCGGCACCGATAGTCAGGGGGACAGAACGGGCAGCGGCGCCGATAACCAGGAGGAGAGAAGGGCCGGCAGCAGGGCTCTAGACCCCAGGAAAGGCAGGGGGAGAGAAGCGGGCAGCGACGGCCTCTCTCCCCCTGCCTTTCCTGGGGGTGTATCGGGGTATACACGCGCACACACGCACCCTCATTTTACCATGGATATTTGGTATATATGTGAAGTTAAGGAACATCCAATAAGGCAGTGATGAAAAAATAATATATAACTTTTATTCTGATTCTTTTTTTAAATAAGAGAATTAAAAAGTCCATAGCTAGCAGTATAGTTGGTCAACACAGGGCCGTGCTCATGAGATGGGTATAGGGTAACAGGTGAATACCTATATCTAAATAGTCCTACCTCATCCTAGGACTATCCCTCACTACATTTAGTGTGGGTGGGGGTGGGGTTTAGTGATTTCCACTCGCAGGTGGTTAGCTAATTAATCTCTCATACTCCTGTCCAACGCGTTTCTCCCACTTGTTTTAAGGGTTCATCAGGGAACCGAGGAGGGAATAATAGGCTACCAGTATATAATCATATCACACAAGGGTACATAGAAATAGGTATATATGGACTAAATTAAGATCAGTAATTAGATCACATGGTCCAGAGTACAATAAACACCACCAGTCCGTATAGGAGAATCAACCACCCAAGTTTTCATACATGGTTATTTAAAACCAAGTTCATCTCTATACATAGAACCTGAGTGTTACTATATACCTGTGTGGAAGTAATAATCACTCTGTGCTATCGCCAATATTGGAATCTACATGGATGTGACACCACATACCCTATATGGCTGTGGTGTTATATATAGATAATCTATATGTATTACTCAATTTAAAGTTATGACATGGTGGTTTGCGGTTATCAGATTGACTCTGGACTTCTTGACGGTGTACACATCACTCTGAATGACTACTTCGGACTGTAAACTTACCAATCTGGACATTAACTGTGGTTCCAACTTGCCAGTGACTGACTGACATATCCATCCCTTTAATCTAGTGTTTATCTGGTCTGTATCTAACTACCTACTGATCTTGACTAACTAATGATCTTAATTTAGTCCATATATACCTATTTCTATGTACCCTTGTGTGATATGATTATATACTGGTAGCCTATTATTCCCTCCTCGGTTCCCTGATGAACCCTTAAAACAAGTGGGAGAAACGCGTTGGACAGGAGTATGAGAGATTAATTAGCTAACCACCTGCGAGTGGAAATCACTAAACCCCACCCCCACCCACACTAAATGTAGTGAGGGATAGTCCTAGGATGAGGTAGGACTATTTAGATATAGGTATTCACCTGTTACCCTATACCCATCTCATGAGCACGGTCCTGTGTTGACCAACTATACTGCTAGCTATGGACTTTTTAAGTCTCTTATTTTAAAAAAGAATCAGAATAAAAGTTATATATTATTTTTTCCTCACTGCCTTATTGGATGTTCCTTAACTTCATATAAATAGCATAATTTCTCTCTCCAAGGGCACCTTTATCAATACACCCTGATAGTGAGAAGTCTCATGGGGAAAGGGGTGTTCTTATTGAAGAGTAATTCCCCAGTGATACATGGATATTTGGGTAAAAAACTTTTTTTACCCAAATATCCTTGGTAAAATGAGGGTGCGTGTTATAGGCCGGTGCGTGGTATACCCCGATAAATACGGTATCTAAAATATGAAAAGCAGGTTAAAACCTGAAAAGCACTGTCACGATGCCGGCTGGCAGGTAGTGGATCCTCTGTGCCAGAGAGGGATTGGCGTGGACCGTGCTAGTGGACCGGTTCTAAGTCACTACTGGTTTTCACCAGAGCCCGCCGCAAAGCGGGATGGTCTTGCTGCGGCGGTAGTGACCAGGTCGTATCCACTAGCAACGGCTCACCTCTCTGACTGCTGAAGATAGGCGTGGTACAAGGGAGTAGACAGAAGCAAGGTCGGACGTAGCAGAAGGTCGGGGCAGGCAGCAAGGATCGTAGTCAGGGGCAACGGCAGGAGGTCTGGAACACGGGCTAGGAACAAACAAGGGAACGCTTTCACTAGGCACAAGTGCAACAAGATCCGGCAGGGGAGTGCAAGGGAGGAGACCAGATATAGCCAGGGAGCAGGTTGAAGCCAATTAAGCTAATTGGGCCAGGCACCAATCATTGGTGCACTGGCCCTTTAAGTCTCAGGGAGCTGGCGCGCGCGCGCCCTAGAGAGCGGAGCCGCGCGCGCCAGCACATGACAGCAGGGGACGGGAACGGGTAAGTGACCTGGGATGCGATTCGCGAGCGGGCGCGTCCCGCTGTGCGAATCGCATCCCCAACGGCCATGACAGTGCAGCGCTCCCGGTCAGTCCCGCTGCAGGGAGAAAGACGCCGTGAGCGCTCCGGGGAGGAGCGGGGACCCGGAGCGCTAGGCGTAACAGTACCCCCCCCTTAGGTCTCCCCTTTTTTTTGTCCGGTGACTGCCTCCCCTGGGATGAGGACACCGGGAAGGAATGGATGGTTTCCTCAATGGCAGGCAGTACAGCAGGAGTAGGAATGGGGAGGGAGGGCAGAGGGTGAAGCTTGGCACGGGGCAGGGAGACACAAGGACGGGAGCCGTGAGGGGACACAGAGGCTTGCCTGATGGGACTGGGAGGGGGGGAGAGGCATTTCCTGTGGCAGGCAGAGTCCCTAACGACCTTAGGGGGACCGGATACAGGAGGAACCACAGGGTCACGGCAGGGAGTACTGGGAACCGGTTTAAGGCAGTCCTTGGAACAAGAGGGACCCCAACTCTTGATCTCCCCAGTGGACCAGTCCAGGGTTGGGGAATGGTGTTGAAGCCAAGGTAGTCCAAGGAGAATTTCGGAAGTGCAATTGGGAAGGACCAAAAATTCAACTTTCTCGTGATGAGGTCCGATGCACATTAGGAGGGGCTCCGTGCGGTAACGCACGGTGCAATCCAACCTGGCACCGTTGACCGCGGAAATGTGGAGTGGCTTGACAAGACGGGTCACCGGAATGCGGAATTTATTCACCAAGGACTCCCGAATAAAATTCCCAGAGGCACCAGAGTCCAGGCAGGCCACGGCTGAGAGGGAAGAGCTGGCTGAAGTAGAAATCCGTACAGGCACCGTGAGACGTGGAGAAGCCGACTTAGCATCAAGAGACGCCACACCCACGAGAGCTGGGTGCGAGCGTGCGTTTCCCAGACGTGGAGGACGGATAGGGCAATCCACCAAAAAATGTTCGGTACTGGCACAGTACAGACAAAGATTCTCTTCCTTACGGCGATTCCTCTCTTCCAGGGTCAGGCGAGACCGATCCACTTGCATGGCTTCCTCGGCGGGAGGCCTAGGCGCAGATTGCAGTGGAGACTGTGGGAGAGGTGTCCAGAGA
The DNA here is from genome assembly GCF_029499605.1 of Hyla sarda. Lineage (NCBI taxonomy): Eukaryota > Metazoa > Chordata > Amphibia > Anura > Hylidae > Hyla > Hyla sarda. Next base: position 268,346,502 of record NC_079193.1, on the reverse strand, counting down.
TCTAAGTCTTTTTCCTGGCGGAGCTCTTGATGTCTCTCAGAAAAACGCATGTCAATGCGAGTGGCTAGATGAATGAGTTCATGCAGGTTAGCAGGAGTTTCTCGTGCGGCCAGAACATCTTTAATGTTGCTGGATAGGCCTTTTTTAAAGGTCGCGCAGAGGGCCTCATTATTCCAGGATAGTTCAGAAGCAAGAGTACGGAATTGTATGGCGTACTCGCCAACGGAAGAATTACCCTGGACCAGGTTCAGCAGGGCAGTCTCAGCAGAAGAGGCTCGGGCAGGTTCCTCAAAGACACTTCGAATTTCCGAGAAGAAGGAGTGTACAGAGGCAGTGACGGGGTCATTGCGGTCCCAGAGCGGTGTGGCCCATGACAGGGCTTTTCCAGACAGAAGGCTGACTACGAAAGCCACCTTAGACCTTTCAGTAGGAAACTGGTCCGACATCATCTCCATGTGCAGGGAACATTGCGAAAGAAAGCCACGGCAAAACTTAGAGTCCCCATTAAATTTGTCCGGCAAGGACAGGCGGAGGCTAGGAGTGGCCACTCGCTGCGGAAGGGGTGCAGGAGCTGGCAGAGGAGATGATTGCTGCTGAAGTTGGTGCACAATGGTGGACACTTCCGACAGCTGGTGGGTTAGATGGGCGATCTGTCGGGATTGCTGGGCGATCACCGTGGTGATATCCGAGATATAAGGCAGAGGGACCTCAGCGGGATCCATGGCCGGATCTACTGTCACGATGCCGGCTGGCAGGTAGTGGATCCTCTGTGCCAGAGAGGGATTGGCGTGGACCGTGCTAGTGGACCGGTTCTAAGTCACTACTGGTTTTCACCAGAGCCCGCCGCAAAGCGGGATGGTCTTGCTGCGGCGGTAGTGACCAGGTCGTATCCACTAGCAACGGCTCACCTCTCTGACTGCTGAAGATAGGCGTGGTACAAGGGAGTAGACAGAAGCAAGGTCGGACGTAGCAGAAGGTCGGGGCAGGCAGCAAGGATCGTAGTCAGGGGCAACGGCAGGAGGTCTGGAACACGGGCTAGGAACAAACAAGGGAACGCTTTCACTAGGCACAAGTGCAACAAGATCCGGCAGGGGAGTGCAAGGGAGGAGACCAGATATAGCCAGGGAGCAGGTTGAAGCCAATTAAGCTAATTGGGCCAGGCACCAATCATTGGTGCACTGGCCCTTTAAGTCTCAGGGAGCTGGCGCGCGCGCGCCCTAGAGAGCGGAGCCGCGCGCGCCAGCACATGACAGCAGGGGACGGGAACGGGTAAGTGACCTGGGATGCGATTCGCGAGCGGGCGCGTCCCGCTGTGCGAATCGCATCCCCAACGGCCATGACAGTGCAGCGCTCCCGGTCAGCGGGACTGACCGGGGAGCTGCAGGGAGAAAGACGCCGTGAGCGCTCCGGGGAGGAGCGGGGACCCGGAGCGCTAGGCGTAACAAGCACATTTAAAAAAAGTGCATATGTGCTAGCATATTGGCAGCACATTATACAGTAAAGTGATAGGTGCCTATGGGAGGCAAAAAATAAAATACCACAGGTTAATACATTTTAAAAAATGGCAGTAGGCAGGATGCATGGCAGGATCTAAAAAATACAATAAGAGTATACAGATGAATAATATCGCAGGATAAGGATGGCTGGCCAACCTAAAAACAAGAGAAAAGAACAAAAGAGAGGGTTAAAAATTTAAACAAAATACAATAAAATAAAATAAAACAATAATGACCCACGAACAGGAGGATTATAAACAACAGACCAAGAACTGAAGTCCCACAATGTAAACAGTGCAAAACTAGCATGGTCATTAGAACCCCTGGGTTGTAGTGTTTTTATTTCGTAAATCCATTTTGTTTCCAATTAAGCAAGTTTTATTTTCCAATTGCCTCCCCTATTGCCAGGAAAAATACCATCAATGACTCTCACCTGAAGGCCTTGCGGATCACAGTCATGGAATGTTTTAAAATGTTGAGGAACCGTCGTCAGGTGCGTAAGATCCATTTCATGTTTCGCTGCTGTGATTCCAAGGACATGTTCTCTGGTTCTCTTCTTAAAGGGGTACTCTGACGCTAAGACATCTTATCCCCTATCCAAAGGATAGGGGATAAGATGCCTGATCGCGGGGGTCCCGCAACTGGGGACCCCTGTGATCTTTCACGCAGCACCCCGTTACCATCAGCATGTTCGCTCGGGGTCTGATTACTGCAGATCACGGGGCTGGAGTATTGTGACATCACGGCTCCTCCCTCCATGTGATCCTTTGGATAGGGGATAAGACATCTTAGCGCCTGAGTACCCCTTTAAGTTCACGAGTGCAAGGGCAGGTAGCATGGTATGTTACCCCAGAGGTATTGCATGAGATTGTGTGTCTGATCTGAAAGGAACGAGTACCATTGTAATTAGAAAACATAGAATCTGAACATATGTTTGGGCAAGCACACGGATTGACCACACGGATGGCAACCCCAGTTAGGTTTAGTGGCTCCAAAAGGATTAGTGGGTTTTTTGCCTTTGTGGTGACTATCTACCAAGATATCTGTTAGCAGACAAGAAATGGTGTGTGCCCCCCAAAAATGTGGGGGGCAGACTGCAGTGCCCTAATAGGGCCCGGGTCATGCAACAAAAGTTTCTGTGACCCCTCAGGCACCTACCATGGGGTCAGCAGCCCAAAAAATATATATATATTTTTTTTTAACACCTACCTTTCCCTAACAATTTTAAGTCTATCCCTGCACTAACAAGTACCAGATTGGCATGGATGGCACAAGGGGGGGTCTCTGCTTCACTAGCTCTGCTCTGCACACCCACTAAGCAGAGCGGAGCTAGTGAAGCAGAGACTCCCCCCTTGTGCCAGCCGTGCTTATCTGGGAATGTTGTGGGAGTGTTAATTGGAGTAGGAGGGTTAATGCCCCACAACGTTCCGTCTGACCAATAACAGCACTCCTAGAGGTGGTATCACCTCCACCTCCCACCTAGGTACAGAGGGTGATTGGTGGTGTGTATAGGGTCACCGAAATCGCCGCAATTCGCTGGTCAGGATTGACTGGTGAATTGTGGCGATCGTCGACATGGGGGTCAATTTCAGCAGACATCCCGTTCAAAACAACGTCAGCATGGCTGTGTTGTGATTTCACTATAACGCTGCTGATTTATTTTTATAAAATGGCTATTTTTAACAGCATACAGCATTATATTTTGATAGTTTGGACATTTATGCACGCGCCAATACCAAATATATATATATATATATATACATTTTTTATGCTTTATTTTAGTAAAATAGGAAAAAGGTGCGATTGAAATTTTTATTGGGGAGGGGCATTTTCACATTTTTTTTTACACTTTTTATGTCCCCATAGGGGACTATCTATAGCAATCATAAGATTGTTAATACTGTGCAGTGCTATGAAACAGCAGGATGCACACTGGTTTGGAAACACTTGTCTATAGCTTACTTACCTTCAAGTTTTCATGCTTAGAAAACTATGAGCGCATCAGCTACATTTACTGCAAACTGTAATTGTATGATAATTATAGCAATAATAATAACTTGTACAGCTCCAGCTTTATAATAATTCATTAAAGACTATACTAGATAAAAGTCCCCTGTTCTTACAAGTTGTTATGAATTGTCAACTGCATCAGTTTCAGTCATCTAGCGCACTCTGGTGGTAACGGTATATCATTACATTTATGTGAGCATACAGAAATTCTGGTTCCGAGTCAGATCTCTCTCTCTCACTCTCTCTAAATATATATAAATGTATATTTAGAAACTTATTAAAAGTCTGTAACATACAGAATTCCTTAAACAGATTGGATTTGTTTGTCATCACTTCCATCACAAATCCTGGAATCTTGCTCATTGCTAAAATTCTGTAAGCTTTGGTGCACACAGTGGCCCACATTTATCATGGTCTTTAGACTGTTTTTTGTGTCTAAAAAAGGGGCAAAAAAGGCGCAAGCAGGTTTTTTTGCGCCTTTTTTTGCCCCTTTTTTTTTACACATTTCTGCTGATTTTGAATTGCAATCCACTGATTTTGGCAATAGACATGATATGGAAGGGATTTATCATTGCCCCTTTTTGTAAAAAGGAGCAAAAAAAGGCGCAAAGCCACTGAAAAGTCTCTAAAACTACACCAGCGCAGACATGGTGTAGCTTTTTGGTGTATGTGTAGACAGAAATTTCAGAAAATGTGACCTGCACAAAATTTATCAAAGCTCTTTTACATTTTAATAAATTTGGTGCTCCTACACATTATCAGCACACAAAAAAAAGGTGTAAAAAAATGCTTCACTTGCACTACAATGATAAATGTGGGCCAGTATTCTTTTTACACACATTTCTATTCTGTTCTGAAAGTCAGAGTTAAAGGAAATCTGTCACCAGTGTCACCTAAAGTAACCTGATGGTACTGACAGGTAGTGCAGGTGACACTGATCACAACGGTACTTACCTTGTCCTGGTCTTCTCCAATATCTTCACTCCGAGCACGGGCTTGGGGCACGGGCGGAGCTTAATGACGTAACCGCTGTTGCCCGGGACCCTGCAGAAAGCAGCAGTGGTTTGGGGCATGGGTGGAGCTTAGTGACGTTACTGCTGCTGCTCTCTGCTGGGTCCTGGGAACAGCAGCGGTTACGTTATTAAGCTCCGCCCGTGCCCCAAGCCGGTGCCCAGAGCGAGGTAAGTACCGTTGTCATGAGTGACACCTGCACTACCTGACGGTACCGACAGGTTAGTGCAGGTGACACTAGTGGCAGATTTCCTTTAAAAATCACATTGCAAAATGACTTTCATTTTTTTAACATGACCTGTTTAGGATTTGGTTATTGTCAGTACAGTTTTAAAAAGTGAAACATAATTTTGCAAAACTGCAAAGATTTCTCGTAAGATTGCATTTCTCAAACCTTCCAAATCCATTAAGATAGGGGGAAAGTGCATTAAAGGGGCTATCCAGGAAAATAAAACTTTTTATGGAAAATAAAACTTTATATATATATATATATATATATATATATATATATATATATATATATATATATCTCAACTGGCTCCAGAAAGTTAAACAGATTTGCAAATTACTTCTATTAAAAAATCTTAATCCTTTCAGTACTTATGAGCTGATGAAGTTGTTCTTTCCTGTCTAAGTGCTCTCTGATGACACGTGTCTCAGGAACCGCCCAGTTTAGAAGCAAATCCCCATAGCAAACCTCTTCTACCGAGACAAGCAGAGATGTCAACAGAGAGTACTGTTGCCAGACAGAAAACAACAACTCAACTTCAGCAGCTGATAATTATTGAAAGGATTAAGATATTTTTAATAGAAATAATTTACAAATCTGTTTAACTTTCTGGAGCCAGTTGATATAAAAAAAAAAGTTTTTTTCCTGGAATACCCCTTTTAACCCCTTAAGGACCAGGCCATTTTACACCTTAGGACCAGAGCGTTTTTTGCACATCTGACCACTGTCACTTTAAACATTAATAACTCTGGAATGCTTTTAGTTATCATTCTGATTCCGAGATTGTTTTTCGTGACATATTCTACTTTAACATAGTGGTAAAATTTTATGGTAACTTGCATCCTTTCTTGGTGAAAAATCCCAAAATTTGATGAAAAATTTGAAAATTTAGCATTTTTCCAACTTTGAAGCTCTCTGCTTGTAAGGAAAATGGATATTCCAAATAAAAAATTTTTTGATTCACATATACAATATGTCTACTTTATGTTTGCATCATAAAATTGACGTGTTTTTACTTTTGGAAGACATCAGAGGGCTTCAAAGTTCAGCAGCAGTTTTCCAATTTTTCACAAAATTTTCAAACTCACTATTTTTCAGGGACCAGTTAAGGTTTGAAGTGGATTTGAAGGGTCTTCATATTAGAAATACCCCACAAATGATCCCATTATAAAAACTGCATCCCCCAAAGTATTCAAAATGACATTCAGTCAGTGTTTTAACCCTTTAGGTGTTTCACAGGAATAGCAGCAAAGTGAAGGAGAAAATTCACAATCTTCATTTTTTACACTCGCATGTTCTTGTAGACCCAATTTTTTTATTTTTACAAGGGGTAAAAGGAGAAAATGTATACTTATATTTGTAGCCCAATTTCTCTCGAGTAAGCACATACCTCATACGTCTATGTAAATTGTTCGGCGGGCGCAGTAGAGGGCTCAGAAGCGAAGGAGCGACAAGGGGATTTTGGAGAGTACGTTTTTCTGAAATGGTTTTGGGGAGGCATGTTGCATTTAGGAAGCCCCTATGGTGCCAGAACAGCAAAAAAAAAAAACACATGCCATACCATTTTGGAAACTAGACCCCTTGAGGAACGTAACAAGGAATTAAGTGAGCCTTAATACCCCACAGGTGTTTCACGACTTTAGCATATGTAAAAAAACTTTTTTTTCACTAAAATGTGTGTTCCCCCCCCCAAATTTCACATTTTTGCAAGGGTTAATAGCAGAAAAGACACCTCAAAATTTGTAACCCCATCTCTTCTGAGTATGGAGGTACCCCATAAGTTGACCTGAAGTGCACTACGGGCGAATTACAATGCTCAGAAGAAAAGGAGTCCTATTTGGCTTTTTGAGAGCAAATTTTGCTCGGGGGCATGTCGCATTTAGGAAGCCCCTATGGTGCCAGAACAGCAAAAAAAAAAAAAACACATGGCATACCATTTTGGAAACTAGACCCCTTGAGGAACGTAACAAGGAATAAAGTGAGCCTTAATACCCCACAGGGGTTTCACGACTTTTGCATATGTAAAAAAAATAAAAAAAAAAAATTTTCACAAAAATGTGTGTGTCCCCCAAATTTCACATTTTTGCAAGGATTAATAGCAGAAAAGACCCCCCAAAATTTGTAACCCCATCTCTTCTGAGTATGGAAATACCCCATGTGTGGACGTCAAGTGCTCTGCTGGCGCACTTCAATGCTCAGAAGAGAAGGAAGAGTTTGGAATGGAAGTCAGGGGCCATGTGCGTTTGCAAAGCCCCCCGTGGTGCCAGAACAGTGGAACCCCCCACATGTGACCCTATTTTGGAAACTACACCCCTCACAGAATTTAATAAGGGGTGCAGTGAGTATTTACACCCCACTGGCGTTTGACAGATCTTTGGAACAGTGGGCTGTGCAAATGAAAAATAAAATTTTTCATTTTCACGGACCACTGTTCCAAAAATCTGTCAGACACCTGTGGGGCGTAAATGCTCACTGTACCCCTTATTACATTACGTGAGGGGTGTAGTTTCCAAAATGGGATCACATGTGGGTATTTATTTTTTTGCCTTTATGTCAGAACCGCTGTAAAATCAGCCACCCCTGTGCAAATCACCAATTTAGACCTCAAATGTACATGGTGTGCTCTCACTCCTGAGCCTTGTTGTGCGCCCGCAGAGCATTTTATGCCCACATATGGGGTATTTCTGTACTCAGGAGAAATTGCGTTACAAATTTAGGGGGTCTTTTTTTCCTTTTAATGCTTGTGAAAATAAAAAGTAAAGGGCAACACCAGCATGTTAGTGTAAATTGTTTTATTTTTTTACACTAACAAGCTAGTGTAGCCCCAACTTTTCCTTTTCATAAGGGGTAAAAGGAGAAAAAGCCCCCCAAAATTTGTAGTGCAATTTCTTCCGAGTACGGAGATACCCCATATGTGGCCCTAAACTGTTTCCTTGAAATACGACAGGGCTCCGAAGTGAGAGAGCGCCATGCGCATTTGAGGACTAAATTAGGGATTGCATAGGGGTGGACATAGGGGTATTCTATGCCAGTGATTCCCAAACAGGGTGCCTCCAGCTGTTGCTAAATTCCCAGCATGCCTGGACAGTCAGTGGCTGTCCGGAAATGCTGGGAGTTGTTGTTTTGCAACAGCTGGAGGCTCCGTTTTGGAAACACTGCCATACAATACGTTTTTCATTTTTATTGGGGGGGACAGTGTACGGGGGTGTATATGTAGTGTTTTACCCTTTATTATGTGTTAGTGTAGTGTTTTTAGGGTACATTCGCACTGGCGTGTTACGGTGAGTTTCTCGCTAGAAGTTTGAGCTGCGGTGAAAAATTTGCCGCAGCCCAAACTTGAAGCAGGAAACTTACTGTAAGCCTGCCTGTGTGAATGTACCCTGTACGTTCACATGGGGGGCAAACCTCCAGCTGTTTCAAAACTACAACTCCCAGCATGTACTGACAGACCGTGCATGCTTGGAGTTGTACTTTTGCAACAGCTGGAGACACACTGGTTGGAAAACCTTCAGTTAGGTTCTGTTACCTAACTCAGTATTTTCTAACCAGTGTGCCTCCAGCTGTTGCAAAACTACAACTCCCAGCATGTACTGATCACCGAAGGGCATGCTGGGAGATGTAGTTATGCAATAGCTGGAGGTACGCAACTACAATTCCCAGCATGCCGAGACAGCTGATTGCTGTTTGGACATGCTGGGATTTGCAGTTTTGCAACATCTGGAGGGCTACAGTTTTAGAGAACACTGCAAAGTGATCTCCAAACTATGGTCCTCCAGCTGTTGCAAAACTACAATTCCCAGCATGCCCTGATAGCAAACAGTTGTTTGAGAATGCTAGGAGTTGTAGTTTTGCAAGATCTGGAGGGCTACAGTTTAGGGACCACTATATAGTGGTCTCAAACTGTAGCCCTCCAGCTGTTGCAAAACTACATATTCCAGCATGCCCAAACAGCTGTCTGGGCATGCTGGGAGTTGTAGTTTTGTAACATCTGGAGGGCTACAGTTAGAGACCACTGTATAATGGTCTCAAACTGTACCTCCAGATGTTGCTAGGCAACTCACCGGCTTCCGTCGGATCCAGCCGCACGTCATCACCGCCCGCCGATCTCCGTCGCCCGCAGCCTCCGTCTCCTGCCCGGATCGGTAAGTGGATCTTCGGCGCCGGTCCCCGTCGTTTCCCCGTCCTGCCCCGCCTATTGTGGGAGGGCAGGACGGGGAAAACGAAAGTAAACCCCCCCGCCGACGATCTGCTATTGGTGGTCGCGTCTAGACCACAAATAGCAGGGATAGGAGGGGTGGCAACCCTGCCACCTCACTCCTATCGCTTCAGGGGGATCCTGGGTGTCTTAGACACCCGCGATCCCCCTTACATTCCGGGTCACCGGGTCACTATAGACCCGTAATGACCCGGAATCGCGCAAATCGCAAGTGTGAATTCACTTGCAATTTGCCGCGATCGCCGACATGGGGAGGTCTGATGACCCCCCTGGGCATTTGCACGGGATGCCTGCTGAATGATTTCAGCAGGCATCCCGCTCCGATCCCCGCCAGGCGCACGGCGGGGACTAGAACTGCCCATGACGTAAATGTACGTCCCTGGTCCTTAAGACCCAGGGTGTCGGGACGTACTGTTACGTCATGGGTCCTGTAGGGTTAAGTGAACACAGTATGCAGCTGTCAGCAGTCTAGCCTGTGTAAAGACTTTCTCAAACAAAGCCTCCCTGATGACCAGCTAACTGCAGGCAGTGCAGCTGCCAAGACCCACATTGTTAGTTGTCATCCTCAAGAGAAGGTGCCCCTGCCTGCACTTAACTTGCCACTTCCTGCACATTACTTCAAGTAAATGGTCAACCTTACTAGATTTTTCCACATGAGGTAGAGCAAATCTTTTCAATGGCTCTTATCCCTTCCTAATAAGGATGGGTCTAGAGCAGGCATTCCACACCCCTTCTACAATGCTCATATGTCTGAGACAAAGCCTTTAAAAGGGCATTCTGGAGAATTGTTCATCTAATTGTGCTCAGAGCACAGGTAAATAGAAATGAAACTATATACTTACATTCCTTGCTCCCCTGCTGCTGCCACTGTCATATGTTCAGTCCTTGTTACAAACCACTACCTTGTATCGGTGTTGGCACAATGACATGCCCACTCAGCCAGTCAGTGGTAACAGCGAAGTCCCGCCTTAGCTATTGATTGGCTCAGTAGAAAGGTCCTTTTGCGACTCTGATTCATGACATGAGAGTGGTGGTGATAGGGGTGTGAGAAAAGTAAGTATACATATTTTTTGAGCATTTACGCTATTGTACCCTGTGAATTCACTTTTTCAGAGCCTGGGCCCAGTGGTAGATCATACTATGGGTAGCTTGCTGTTCACAGCAGGGCGCAGGATAGAAGCAGCACTAGTAATGTCAACATGCTCCTGCCATCAGAATAAGAAAGATATTAGCCGAAAGGGACCATGGATCCCATAGGTAAGTATCGTTATCATCAGTTTATCATCAGTGTCACTCACACTACCTACCTGTACCAACAGGTTAGTGGGGTTGACACTGATGCCAGATTCCCTTTAAAGCTTCTAAAAAAAAATGCCTATATTATAATGTACTATTGTTTATCATGTACAGCTTCTGTCTTTTACATGGTGCATATTCCAGTTATTCCTATTTCACAATTACAGAGCCAGCCCACACCAAACAAGACGTTGTCTATTCTGAGTTCCCATGTGGTGGCAATACTTGGTGCATGAAGGCAACTGTGCCACTGAATGGTTTTGCAAAAAGGTACTACCCATTCCAGTGTCTTTTCCAAGTGCTTAGTAATGGATCTCTACATGTTATACCAAAGAAAGGGCAATGACTCCTCCAGGCCACACATAAAAATAAGTCTAGTAATAAAAATAAAATGAAATGACACTCAAAAATCCCTATAGTCACTCCACAATGGTCACACAATAAAAAAAATGTATTAAACCATCTGTAACCACTGGTGCACTTGTTTTAAAATAATACATACAAACTTATAAAAGCTGTCTGATAAGCTAAAAAGTCACAACAGTGTGAACATGCACCAAACAATTCAGTTCATAAGTATGTTGAACGAATGTCTTGTGAGACGCTCGATATGTAAGAGCTGTCAAACGGATGTCCTGTGATATGTTTGCTATATAGGAGCTGTATCTCTCAACAGCTCTGCGGCTATATTACAATAACAGGTCCAAACAGATGCAATAATGGTATGCTCCCTACTTCTGTGTTTTGTCTTGGTGTCTCTGCTGCTAGAGATGGAATTCCCCAAACAACAGGCAGAGAACAGCCATTTTCTGATAAGTGAGACAACTAGTGGTCAAGAATTTAGGGCTATTTAAGGAGTAATTTCATTGCAAATTGACGTGATTTACAAATATGATATTTATGACATTATCTACCCAAGGGAGTAAAGTTGCTTGAAACGCGAGTGACCATTTAAACAAACTTTCCATCTGTTAAAGTCAGAAATGGTCCCTGTCAGACAGCATAGGGCCGCAGCCCTATGATAAAGAGAATTGTAATAACTAGTTCTAAAAATGATAAAAAATTGTCAGTTTATTAATAGAAAATCATTGACTATATACCTTAGCAGTGCATATGGCATAAAGTGTGATCCTTGTAAAAATGCTAATGGTTGATATAGAGTATACAGAGGATAGCTATTCTTCAATCATCTGTATCAACTGAATGCCACGGATTAGAAATGGCAGATGTGGAGTGATCAGCTGGTTGCCTAGTCTGCTTCCACTGAAAAAAATAATTGCTTTAATAAGGACAGCCCTTTAAAGGAGTAGTGCAGTGAAAAATAACATTTCCCCTATCCAAAAGATAGGGCATAAGTTATAGATCACGGGGGGTCCGAATGCTGGAACCCCCCGCGATCTCCTGGACAAGGCCCCGGCAGTCTGCTGGTAGCGGCCGTTCCGGCCCCAGCAGGAAGCCGTGGCTGACACACCCCCTTCATGTGCGGTCAGACCCCATGCAATCTATAAGTTATCTTTCACTACAGAACTGCTTTAAAGGAATCCTATGTCTAAACTAATATTTTTTTTTTTTTTTTTTTGAGAAACCCAGAGCCTTTGTCCAGTCATGAACTGAGAAAAGAAGTGACTTTGTAACATAAAGCTTGTTCCTTTTTTTCCCCCACTGCTTCCCGTTCTTTAAATGCAATCAGTAGTGTAAACAAAAGGTATTTTCTTTCTGGTTGCCATGTCCATGTCTAGGGACACGTAGATACATTTAAATACCTTTCATCAACTCATCTATACAAAATATGCAAATTTACAAATATACTATAATACATGTGTAAATTTAATATACATGCATAACATATATTTCTGCATGTAGAACTGTTTTCACATAGGCTCCAATACAGAAGTAAACATACCCTTAGAGGGTATAATAAAAAAAGTTTTATTATAGGTTCATTTAGTGAAAGGGATTTTAAGGCTTAAAGTGTAGCTCCCACCAAGTTATATATAATCTAATATGTCCCTACCTATTAGTAATCTAGCCCTAACCCCCTACCTGGCTTTAAAAACATTTTAAATCGCTTTAATAGAGCAGATTTAGTGCTTCTAAATCTGCTCTATCAAGCAGGGCAGGAAGCAGCGCTTCCCAGCAGGCACAACGTCACTGATGCCTTGCCGGGCGCTTGCTTCCGCCCTCTGATCGTCTATGCAGGGCTCCTGTCAGGAGCGCGCATAGATGATCTGCCAATAGCACGGCAGGCAGCTCCGGGGTCTCCTCCTCCCTGTTTAGCTGTGCATGCGCTATCCAGGGAGGAGGAGTAGAGGAGCAACGCCGGCCTGCCGTGCACAATATTACTGCCGGTGTGAGGTGGTTTTTTGCGCCCCCGTAGATCCATGCGTCCACCTCACACCGGCTAATATAAGACCTCAGATCAGACTTACCCATCCGGAGGATCAGCGCAGCAATGAGTGCTCACGCTGCCTCCGGACAGGGTAACGGGGGTGGGCGGGCGGGGCCGCGCGCAAGGCCAGTGTTGCTGGCCAATGCGCGCAGCCCCAGCTATCAGCGTGCTCGCTCTTGCCTGTTTGATTGACAGGCGGTAGCGAGCACAGCAGTGCCTGAATTTCGACTCATTGCCAGGCTGAAATGAGTCGAAATTCAGTGGTGACGTCACTGCTGAATGCATTCGGCCACTAGGAGGGCGACCTCTAGTGGCCGAATTTAAAAGTGATTTTAAACTTGTTTAAAATCACTTTTTTAAATTAAAGTATATTAGAGATATGTTGTAGTACTTAAGTACTACAACATATCACTTTTTGTACTTCATGACAGTGCCCATTTAAGTGATTGATGGTCTGTCATTAGGATAAGCCACCAATCGATGATCAGCAGGTTGCTGATTGCTCAGGTGTTTAGGGGAGCATTGGCACTTCGCACTACACAGTACATGGGGATGGAAGCTTTGTGTTTTGTGTTTATTAGCATGGTGGTTGTCGCTGCATCACAACTCCTATTAAAATGTATGAGAGCTGAGCCTCAGGAGCTCAGCCCTACCGCTACACAATTAATGGCACATTCCAATCCTGTTCACTAAGTAGTATGGGATGCTGGGGTTCTCCTGAACAGGTACCCAGACTATTTTGAGGATAGGCTATCAACCATTTACACTAGGAAAACTCATTTACATAGTAAATAAAAGTACTGGAATAAAAACAAAAAAACAAAAGTAAAAAATAAAAAAATATTTACCTTTACAATGTAATATTCCAAGACTGCCAGCATATTACAAAACGGCAGGAACATGCTAAACTGGTGGAAGTCCAGTACAATACACCCCAAAAAAATGCAAATTATTAAACAATTCACATTAGGAAATAGAACCCCACATGGTCTTGTAATACTAAGGAAGAATGTGTGTATGTGTTTTAATTGTATTGGGGTTAGAACCACTCCCCCTTGGTATTGAAGGGGAACTCTGGAACATGAGTACTTATCCCCTATCCATAGAATCATGTGGATAAAGGATAAGTGTCTGATCGGGCAGGGTCCGACCACTGTCGTGTTACGTGTCCCCCTGCTTAAGCCAGTACATGTCCAGGCCAGTCTGAAGTTTGCTAGAGAGCATTCGGATGAACCAGAAGAGTATTGGGAGAATGTGATAGGGTCAGATGAAACCAAAGTAGAACTTTTTGGTAAAAACTCAACTCATCGTGTTTGAAGGAAAAAGAATGCTGAGTTGCATCCAAAGAACACCATACCTACTGTGAAGCATGGGGGTGGAAACATCATTTGGGGCTGTTTTTCAGCAAAGGGATCAGGACGACTGATCCATGTAAAGGAAAGAATGAATGGGGCCATGTATCGTGAGATTTTGAGTGAAAACCTTTTTCCATCAGCAAGGGCATTGAAGATGAAACAAGGCTGGGTCTTTCAGCATGAAAATGATCCCAAACACACCGCCCGGGCAACAAAGGAGTGGCTTTGTAAGAAGCATTTCAAGGTCCTGGAGTGGCCTAGCCAGTCTCCAGATCTCAACCCCATAGAAAACCTTTGGAGGGAGTTGAAAGTTCGTGTTGCCCAGAGACAGCCCCAAAACATCACTGCTCTAGAGGAGATCTGCATGGAGAAATGGCCAAAATACCAGCAATAGTGTGTGAAAACCTTGTGAAGACTTACAGAAAATGCTTGACCTCTGTGATTGCCAACAAAAGGTATATAACAAAGTATTGAGATGAACTTTTGTTATTGACCAAATACTTATTTTCCACCATAATTTGCAAATAAATCGTTTAAAATCAGACAATGTGATTTTATGGATTTTCTTTTCTCATTATGTCTCTCATAGTTGAGGTATACCTATGATGAAAATTGTGGGAGAACTTGCATAATTGGTGGCTGACTAAATACTTTTTTGACCCACTGTATGTGTTCAAAGTTCTGCTCCTACACTTTAAAGGGTTACTCCACTGCAACACATTTTTTTAATCAACTGGTGACAGAAAGTTAAACAAATTTTTTAATTACTTCTATTAAAAAATCTTATAGTTCGGGTTTCCCTCCTGAATCCCTGAGTGCACACATCCCTGTGATTCCCAAGGAGGGGAGGGACCCCAACCTTTGCGCCAGCTACCGCCCGATTTCGTTACTGAACGTTGACACCAAACTCTTCGCGAAGTTGCTGGCGGATCGTTTAACACGTGTTCTTGGCCCCCTAGTCCACCTGGATCAGTCTGGTTTCATTAAATCTAGGGAGACGCGACAACACTGTTCAAGCTTTCTCCATTTTTCACCAAGCCAAATTAAACAAACAATCACAGATGCTCCTGTCCCTTGATGCCGAAAAGGCATTTGATCGGGTGGACTGGGGGTTTCTGAGAGCTTCATTAGAGCAAATAGGCTTGGGTTCCACTATGCTGGGGAGGGTGATGGCGCTTTACAGAGACCCGCAGGCTAGGGTGCGAGTCAATTGATCCCTCTCCGCTCCAGTCCCGATCCGGAATGGCACAAGGCAGGGGTGCCCTCTCTCCCCCCTGCTTTATGTTCTCTGCATGGAATACTTGTTAATTGCTCTTAGATCGGACCCTGATATTTTGGGTTTCCGTCAGGGGGAGGAGAGCCACCTTTGTTCGGCCTTTGCGGACGACCTGCTCCTCTATGTGTCCTCATCCACAACTTCCCTTCCGGCTATCTCGAGAGTCATCCAACAATACTCCTACTTTAGCAACCATAAGGTTAACCTCTCTAAAAGTGTGGCCCTTAATGTCACTCTCTCGGGTACGGAAGTTGATCAGCTTAAACGGGATCATCCTTTCCGCTGGAACCCTACATCCATTAAGTACCTAGGAGTTCAGGTCCCCTCCAACCTTGACGATTGTTTCCGGCATAATTTTCAGCCCCTGCTGACGACAATTGACTCTGACCTCACGAGATGGGCTGCTTGTGCTTTCTCATGGTTGGGGAGGAAGAACATCCTCAAAATGAACGTTTTACCCAGACTCTTGTATCTCTTTCAAACGGTTCCAATCACTCTCCCTGTTTCCTTTTTCAAGAGACTGGACGGAATGTTTAGGAAGTTTATATGGGCAGGCGAGGATTGCCAGACAGATCATGGCGAGGCAAAAGGGGGAGGGGGGCTTGGCGATCCCAGACTGTAGGGCCTACTATGTCGCTGCCGCACTGACAAGCTTTCTTGACCTTCTACATGGGGGAGTTTCTAAGAGGTGGGTGGGTGTAGAGAGGCTTAACATGACCCTGACGACTGTCCAGCTTCCTTGGTTGGCCACGCCGGCCCCTTGGCCGACTTTACCCTGGGTCTCTAAAGAACTGACGAATACGTTCAGAAGGTATGTTCAGGGTTCGGGACTGATTGAGCCTCATGGCCCCCTGACCCCTATTCTGGATAACCCCCCTCTTCCCACCTGGAGTGGGTGGGTTCCTTTCTCGGGAGAGTGGGCACCCCACTGCTCACACTTGCTGACTTCCTGGATGGCACGCAGCTGAAACCTTACCATGAGATTGTCCCTGCCCATTTGCAGACGCCTCTTCTACACATGCAATACATGCAGTTGACCCATTTTATTCGTTCCAAAGGTCGAGACCTCTCCTTGGCCAGATCCTTACTGTCCTTCGAGAAGATGTGCACTTCCGATTCCCCCCCGATCAAACCAGTTTCACAGATTTATGGCCTGCTTCGTGATGTGGCAGCGCAAACCCCTCCTCGTTTTGTGGGGGCGTGGGAATAGGAACTGCAGATCACTATCTCACCGACTGACTGGTCAGCTGCATTCACCATGTGTCTTCAGTTGTCGATATCCTGTAAAGCCCAAGAGACCAATTATAAGTTGTTGTCAAGGTGGTACCGAGTTCCCTCACTCTTGCACAAGATGTTCCCAACTGTCCCTGACCAATGCTGGAGGTGTGGGAGTACTGGGGGCACGATGTCACACATATGGTGGTCCTGCCCCGCCCTGACAGACTTTTGGACAGTGGTTCTGGATTGTATATCCTCCATCTCTGGAGTCACCCTGCAGAGCGGTCCCAAGTCACTCCTGTTGTCAGTACTGGCGATCACCAGACAATCTCCCTCCAGGGCTCTGGCAAATTTTCTCCTAATGGCGGCTAGGACAGTGATCCCCAGACACTGGAGAGACCCTACCCCACCGTCCATTTCAGAATGGTACAAAGAGGTCTTATTCCTTTGTCGTATGGTGGAACTCATGGCGGATTCCTCCGGTAGACAGGAGAAATATTTGAAGGTTTGGCAGCCCTGGCTGGATTTTGTTGACTCCCCTCTTTTTAGAACGACTGACATCTCCTCTTCTTAGTGGACCTCTTCTCTGTTTCCACCTGTTCATTTGTTTACCTAGCTGATTGGGTGATATTGGTGCGGACTCTGGAGGCTGCGATAGTCGTTCTGTACCTCACTTTTGGAGGGGGCAGGGTCACCGGAATAGTAAATACCTGTTCATTAGTTCACTAGCTTCCCTCCTTCCTTCCTTTTTTTCCTATGTTCCATCCCTCCCCCCGTATGCTCCTCCCTTCCCACCTCTTTCCTTTCTACTTTTCTGGAGTTCTTTTTTGTTATGTTTGTCCCTACTCCATAATTCTTCAATTGCCAGAATTCTCATTTAGTAACATTGCTATGGCTATTGATAGGTAGCGAACGGCCTCATTCAGATATATGTACCTTTCCCATACGATTGCATTGTGATATGAGTATTAATGCCTTGGTTTCTAAGATAATGCCATTTTTTGATTGACGCTGTACTCGCGTTCTTGTACCTGCTGTTGTCTTGTGGAGTGATTTCCTGTTCAATTTTTTTTCAATAAAATTCTTTAATGAGAAAAAATAAATACATCTTAATCCTTCCAGTAATTATCAGCTGCTGTTATGATCCACGGGAAGTTCTTTACTTTTTGAATTTCCTTTCTGCCTGACCACAGTGCTCTCTGCTGACACCTCTGTCCATTTTAGGAACTGTCCAGAGCAGGATAGGTTTTCTATGGGGACTTGCTCCTACTCTGGACAGTTCCTAAAATGGACAGAGGTGTCAGCAGAGAGCACTGTGGTCAGGCAGAAAGGAAATTCAAAAAGTAAAGAACTTCCTGTGGATCATAACAGCAGCTGATAAGTACTGGAAGGATTACGATTTTTTAATAGAAGTCATTTACAAATCTGTTTATCTTTATGGCACCAGTTTATAAAAAAAATAAAAATCTAAAAAATAAAAAGTTTTTCAGTGGAGTAGCCCTTTAAGAAGTTTTCTGGACGTATTATGCAACATGGCAAGACACATTTGCAGTGGAATCTTAAATGGAGTGTAGCACTTACTTTTCAATAGGTAATGGTTTTATTAAAGGGGTTATCCAACATTGGGTGACTTTAGTATTTACCTGCCAAATAAAAAAATACCAAAATACCCATTTAAAATCACAGTTTATTAACTATAGTCACATGTGTATAAGATGTGGAGAGAGGGTGGAGGAGATTGGGTAAGTTCACACAGGGTATTTTTCCAATACAGTGACCCTCCCGACCTACGATGGCCCCGACACACGGTCATTTCAACATACGATGGTCTCTCAGAGGCCATCGTATGTTGAAGCCAGCATCAACATATGATGCTTTTGTATGTCAGGGCCATCGCATAAATGGCAATCCGGCAGCGCTGACTGCTTCAGCTGCCGCAGGATAGCCGTTTACGGTGCCCCGTGTGGTCCGCTGACGATCACTTACCTGTCCTCGGGGCTACGGCGCGTCCTCTTCGGGATCCCCTGCATCGTCGGTGCTCTCCATCATCGTCATCACGTCGCTGCGCACGCCGTCCCGTCATCCAATAGGAGCGGCGTGCGTAGCAACGTGATGGCGGAAACGGAGAGCGAGGATGCCGTTGAAGCAGAGGCCTTGCTGGAGCGTCGGGGACACCCCAGGGACGCGGCGACAGCAATGGAAGGCGACATCCAGGGCAGCGGTGACGAGCGGTGACAGTCCGGAGTATCGGGGACACGTGAGTATAACCTCCAATACTCATCTCATGGTTATAAGGATTCTACAGTGATCCCTCAACATACGATGGTAATTTGTTCCAAATGGACCATCGTCTGTTGAAACCATCGTATGTTGAGGGATCCGTGCAATGTAAAGTATAGGACAGTGGTCTTCAACCTGCGGACCTCCAGATGTTGCAAAACTACAACTCCCAGCATGCCCGGACAGCCGTTTGCTGTCCGGGCATGCTGGGTGTTTTAGTTATGCAAAATCTAGAGGTCCGCAGGTTGTAGACCACTGTCCTATACTTTCCATTGCACGGATCCCTCAACATACGATGGTTTCAATAGACGATGGTCCATTTGGAACGAATTACCAGCGTATGTTGAGGGATCACTGTAGAATCCTTATAACCATGAAATGACCTAGACACCACCTTAGAGAAGAGAACATGTGAATTACCAATGAGGATATTCTGATTATCCCTATCTTCCTTTGATATGGGGGGGGGGGGGGGGATTTATCAAAACCTGTCCAGAGTAAAAGTTGCCCATAGCAACCAATCAGCTTGCTTCTTTCATTTTTAACATTGCCTCTGCAAAATGAAAGAAGCAATCTGATTGGTTGCTATGGGCATTGAGTCAATTGACAATAACACTGACCAGTATTAAATGGAGACATTATTGTTGTTACCTGTTGCCCACTATCATTTTGTGTACCATGGTTCACAATTTTTCTGTACAATAATTTGCAGAAAGAATTATCTGTTTAATTCCCTGATGAAACTATGTGACTGGTGGAAGCATTGAAATTGGAGCTATGTTTTACTTTAGGAAATCATCGTAGAAACATGGTAAAGACTTGGTAAAACTGCAACGTGTGACCAAAGCTTTAGGGAAAGTGAGCATGCTGCCTTGTGCTGAAAAATACCACAGGCAGAGAAGCAGACATGGAATAAATACAGCAGGTGCTGCAACATCACTGATTGTAAGACTGAGTCAGGCTGGGTTCACACTACGTTTTGTCCCATACGGGAGCGCATACGGCAGGGGGGAGCTAAAACCTCGCGCTCCCGTATGTAACCGTATGCGCTCCCGTATGCCATTCACTTCAATGAGCCGACCGGAGTGAAACGTTCGGTCCGGTCGGCTCATTTTTGCGCCGTATGCGCTTTTACAACCGGACCTAAAACCGTGGTCAACCACGGTTTTAGGTCCGGTTGTAAAAGCGCATACGGCGCAAAAATGAGCCGACCGGACCGAACGTTTCACTCCGGTCGGCTCATTGAAGTGAATGGCATACGGGAGCGCATACGGTTACATACGGGAGCGCGAGCTTTTAGCTCCCTCCTGCCGTATGCGCTCCCGTATGGGACAAAACGTAGTGTGAACCCACCCTTAGACTGGTAAGTTTCTGCAGCAATTTTATGTTTTTAACCTGACGTAAGAGTACCCCTTTAATGCTCTGCAGTAGTATAGTAAAATATTTTCACATCAGAAATGGCAGCAGTAATCTGACAAAACTTTTGTAAACAGCACAAACTGAATCTCTGGAAATCTGTTTTCTGTAATCACAACATGCAGTCATCTTTTTAGCCACAGCCATTCACTTCATATTAGATAAGATATCTTTGTGTGGCCAAAACTTATAGAATACAGGAAGCAAAAAAAAAAAAAAGTACATTAGCAATTCTGGAATAAACATCTGTATATTTATCAGTAAAAATATATAAATTGATAGTTCAGGTTACAGTAGCCACAAGGTACAATAATTCCAGCTTACAATGGTCTTGCATGGGCCATCAAAACCCAAACACTCGTTCACATTACAGGGTGGGCCATTTATATGGATACACCTTAATAAAATGGAAATGGTTGGTGATATTAACTTCCTGTTTGTGGCACATTAGTATATGTGAGGGGCCATTTTGAATCCAACTTTTGTTTTTTCAATAGGAAGAGGGTCATGTGACATATCAAACTTATTGAGAATTTCACAAGAAAAACAATGATGTGCTTGGTTTTAACGTAACTTTATTCTTTCATGAGTTATTTACAAGTTTCTGAACACTTATAAAATGTGTTCAATGTGCTGCCCATTGTGTTGGATTGTCAATGCAACCCTCTTCTCCCACTCTTCACACACTGATAGCAACACCGCAGGAGAAATGCTAGCACAGGCTTCCAGTATCCGTAGTTTCAGGTGCTGCAGAATGGGCAAAACATAAATTGGAACAGGACCCTCAGTTTACGCAGAAGATTTTGTTCAGTGATGAGGCAAACTTTTATGTGAATAGTGAAGTTAACAAACAAATCCACCGCTGTTGGTCTGACACTAACCCACATTGGATAGATCCCTCCAAGACTGTTGGAACACAAAAATTGATGGTATGGTGTGGTATATGGGGTACAAAGATAGTGGGGCCATTCTTCATCAATGGGAACCTCAAGGCCACTGGATATGTGAAATTGCTACATGATGATGTGTTTCCCTCTTTATGCACTGAAGCTGGCACGTTCCCTGAGTTTTTCCAGCAAGATGGTGCACCACCACATTATGGGTGTCAGGTCCGAGCATTCCTAGATGAACAGTTTCCTGGAAAGTGGATTGGTCGTCGTGGGCCAGTTGAATGGCCCCCAAGTCTACCAATCTGACCCCGTTAGACTTTTATCTTTGGGGTCATCTGAAGGCAATGCTGTGAAGATACGAGATGTGCAGCACCTGAAACTACGGACACTGGAAGCCTGTGCTAGCATTTCTCCTGCGGTGTTGCTATCAGTGTGTGAAGAGTGGGAGAAGAGGGTTGCATTGACAATCCAACACAATGGCAGCACATTGAACACATTTTATAAGTGGTCAGAAACTTGTAAATAACTCATGAAAGAATAAAGTTACGTTAAAACCAAGCACATCATTGTTTTTCTTGTGAAATTCCCAATAAGTTTGATGTGTCACATGACCCTCTTCCTATTGAAAAAACAAAAGTTGGATTCAAAATGGCCAACTTCACAATGGCCGCCATAGTCACCACCCATATTGAAAAGTTTCCCCCCTCACATATACTAATGTGCCAGAAACAGGAAGTTAATATCACCAACCATTCCCATTTTATTAAGGTGTATCCATATAAATGGCCCACCCTGTAGATTGCAGGCATTGCTGATTTACTGGGTGGATCTATCCTTTTTATTTTATGGATAAAACACCTATAAAGCAGCACATTATATTGGGGCAGGGTTGGGAAGCAGAGTGGGCAGCTAATCAGAGTCGCATTTAGAGAAACAGAATTTGCTGGATCTTTAGGCCGGCATTTATCATTGTAAAGCATTTTTCTACACCTTTTTTTTTGTGTGCTGGTAATGTGTAGGATCACCAAATTTATTAAATGGTCACAGAGCATTTAATAAATTTCGTGCAGGTACTACACCAGTCTGGGCTGGTGTAGTTTTAGAGACTTTTCAGTGGTTTTGCACCTTTTTTTTTGCTCCTTTTCACAAAAAAAAGGCAGTTCATAAAACCCTTCCATATCAGGTGTATTGCCAAAATCAGTGGATTGTAACTCAAAATCAGCAGAAATGTGTAAACCAAATGGCGCAAAAATGGCGCAAATAAACCCTGCTTGTGCCTTTTTTGCGCCTTTTGTAGGGACAAAAAACATTCTAAAGACAATGATAAATGTCAGCATTAGTGTCCATTACTTTGTAAGAGACAGGGACGTTTGGTACTCTGGTGGAACAGTGAGACTATGTGAACACTGGCTGACATTCATCTTTGTCTTTAGCAAGTTTTTTGTGTCTACAAAAGGAGCAAAAAAGGCGCAAGCAGGGTTTATTTGCGCCTTTTCTGCGCCTTTTGGTTTACACATTTCTGCTGATTTTGAGTTGCAATCCACTGATTTTGGCAATACACATGATATGGAAGGGTTTTATGAACTGCGCCTTATTGTGAAAAGGTGCAAAAAAGGCGCAAAGCCACTGAAAATTCTTTAAAACGACACCAGTCCAGACTTAGCTTAGCTTTTTGGTGTATGTGAAGAGAGAAATTTCAGAAAATGTGACCTGCACAAAATTTATCAAAGGCTCTGTGACCATTTAATACATTTGGTGTTCCTACACATTACCAGCACACAAAAAAAGGTGTAGAAAAATGCTTCACTTACACCTACAATGATAAATGCTTCACTTACACCTACAATGATAAATGCTTCACTTACACCTACAATAATAAATGCCGGTCATTGAATCCTAGTTGCTGATAATGTTCTAGATGACTGGGTACTATGTGCATTGGGATAGGAATGGCATCTGTAACACAGGAACAGAATTTGTGTGAAAGGTGCCCACTGTAACCAAGGACCAGAAGGCGGGAAAGGCACAATCTGAAACCAATTAAAGCTTATCCTGCCATGTGACCATGCAGAAAGCTTAAAGTAGATTGGTTGTGGGCATCATGATTTTTAGGTGAAAGTATTATGTTTGTGCTGCAATTTCTCCTATCTATTCACATGTACCGTATCAGCTGCAGATTTGCTGCTGTGTTTATGCAGCAGATATGGTATATGTGGATGTTCCCTAAGAGAATGCCAGACAATCCATATTCATTATTATAATTGTTCTTCTTTTGCAAGTTCCCATACAGCCAGTCAGGCAAATAGTCCAGATAGATAGGAATTTTTGGCCAGCTGCTCACACTATGGAACAGAATTCTATGATCTCATACAGACTCTGATGGAATATATATTCCACTATATCTGTTCATTCTTGACCTGTGTCCAGATGAGAAACTGCTTATACATACCACACTGCAAAAACTAGACTAAAAGGGATGTACATAATATCGTAGATGATGATAATAAAAAGTTAAGTATAATAGTTTATAATGAATTCTATCATTTATAATGTGAAATATAGATGTGTCCTTCCTTACCTTTCGTGTTGGTTCGGGATATCCTGACATGACTGGTAAACTATGACCAACTATTAGAAAAAAACACATGATTCTGAGTTACACTGCCCTTCCGATAGAATACCACAGCATTTTCTTCATATAGTTGGTTATCTTGCGTCACTGATCATAGTATATCTCGAACCAACAGGAAAGATAAGAAAGGACACATCTGTATACTGAAGGTGTATGCGTGTTTACTAAAATTCATGCACTGAATCTCAGAATAAAGCTTTCATCTTCTCAACTCCACCTCCTGGCTTATTAATGTCTCAGACACTGATTTAAAGGCTAGCCACCTATAGATGGCAATAGAGAGGCAGTTTTCTTTAGAATAGAGCTATGTTTCATACTTTTCTTCACTGCCCTGAGGTTAGCCATGCACTTAACCCCTACAGGACCCATGACGTAACGGTACGTCCCGACACCCTGGGTCTTAAGGACCAAGGACGTACATTTACGTCATGGGCAGTTCTGGTCCCCGCCGTGCGCCGGGCGGGGATCGGACCGGGATGCCTGCTGAAATCATTCAGCAGGCATCCCGTGCAAATGCCCAGGAGGGTCATTCACACATGCGATTTGCGGCTATTCCGGCGATGCGGGTCACGTGCGACCCGCTGACCCGGAGACACAAGGTGATCGGGGGTGTATGATACACCCCCTATCACCCACTGTATCTATGGGGAGGTGGCTATTTCGCCACCCCCCCAGGATCGCTGCTATTGGCTGGACGATCGTCCAGCCAATAGCAGCCGGCAGGGGAGGGGTTAACAGCATCTTCCCGCAGCTCCCGCCGCTGGCTGAGTTCAGTCAGAGCTGCTGGAGGAAGACCGGGACCCCCCCTCTGCCAAGATTGGAGCCCCCAGAGAAGAAAAGAAGCCCCCCCATAGATCAGGGAATGCATACAGCCCAGGGAAAGGCAGGGTAAATAGTAAAAAATAAAGTTAAAAAAAGTAAAAAAAAAAAATTCACCCCCCCCTGACCCCATAATAGGTCCCCAAGGGTCTTCTGCAGTTTTTCAGTGTGACCTGGGCCCTATTAGGGGTTCAGGGCGCTGCATTAGCCCCACCCCCCCCCCCCCATTTTTTTTTGGGCTGCAGCATTTTTTCCCCCCCATATAACGGTGTGTGATTTCTAATCACACACCGTTAATATAGTATACACCAAGCACACACACAGTACATAACCCCCCCCCCCACACACACACACACTAACTATTCCCTTGAAGCGGGCGCGGTATGGCGTGAAGCTCTATAAACTTTGTGAGAGTACCTCCGGATACACTCTAAAGTTTAGAGTGTATGAGGGACGAGATTCCCGTATTGAACCCCCAGATTGTTCCCCCACTCTGGGTGTTAGCGGGAAAATCGTTTGGGAGCTTGTGCACCCATTGCTGGATAAGGGTTACCACGTGTACGTGCACAACTTTTATACCAGCATCCCTCTCTTCACATCCCTTGCCGCCAGATCCACGTCCACTTGTGAGACCGTGCGGAAAAATCAGAGAGGCCTCCCTCTAAATTTTGTTAAGACACCTATTCCCAAGGGTGAGTCCCGTGCCCTTGCCCATGAAAACCTGTTGCTGGTCAAGTATAAGAGGGATGTCCTTATGCTGACTACTATTCATGGCAACGGCAGCTCACCTGTCCCTGTGCGAGGTACCACAACACCGGTCCTCAAGCCCGATTGTATTCTGGACTACAATCGGTATATGGGGGAAGTTGATCTTTCTGATCAAGTCCTCAAGCCATATAACGCCATGCGGAAAACACAGGTATGGTACAAGAAAGTTGCAGTCTACATGGTACAGGTTGCCATGTACAACTCTTTTGTACTGTCCCAGTACGCTGGCAACACAGGGACATTCCTCCAGTTCCAAGAAGAAGTCCTGAAGGTCCTGATCTTTGGCGACCGGGAAAGAGCAGGCCGGACTTCCCAAGGAACTGAAGTAATAGGTGCCAGGATCGTCCCAGGCCAACACTTTCCAGGTGAGGTCCCCCACACTGGAAAGAAGGGACGAGCCCACAAAAGATGCAGAGTGTGTTTCAAGAGGGGGATAAGGAAGAACACCACCACTCAATGTGACACTTGCCCAGATAATCCGGGCCTCTGCATTAAGGATTGCTTCAGGGAGTATCACACTTCCATGGAGTTCTAAATTTTCCCTCTTCATTTTAATTTTCCACAATTTAACCCAAATGTACCAAGTCCAGAGTACATTCCAAGTTTTAACCCCATAAAACCAATAAATTGCCCCAAAAAATATTTAATCCATAAAAAAACAAAAAACTGATAAGACCTCTGGGGGTATTTTTTTTATAAAAAATGGGTCATGGGTCACTGAGTCACTATCATCGGGGACTTTTTATGTTGCCTCAAATGCGCAGCGCTCTCTCTCCACCTGAGCGGGTGCGCATTTTAGGCAACAAGTTAGGGACGGCCACACATATCACATTCCAGAATGATGATTCAGAGCATAGGGTTTGGGGCGGGCATATTTTTTGGTTTTGGCTGTGCTCTGGGTCATCATTCTGGGAACATAATCTGTTTTATAATTTTATGTCCCACTGTACCCCATTTTAGTTACTTAGTGTACCCCAGTTATTTACCCCATGTAATGCCCCTTGAGGGGGGGTCCCACTGTTCTGGCTCCATAGGAGAAAGCCAAAGCTCAAGGACCCTGACTGATCTCCGGCACCTCTGAGATCGGTGTGCACGCTGTTTACGCCCAGACTTGAGGTATGTACTTACTCCAAAGAAATGTATTTACACATTTACAATGACATTTTTTCCTTTTACCACTTGTGAAAATGAAAAATTTGGGGTAACCCTAGCATTTTAGTGTAAAAAAAAATCACATTTTTCATTTTCACATCCCGCTTCATGAATATTTATCAAACACCTGTGGGGTGTTAAGGCTCTCTGTACTCCTTGTTATGTTCCTTGAGGGGTGCAGTTTCCAAAATAGTATGCCATGTGTTTATTTTTTGCTGTCCTGGCACCATAGGGGCTTCCTAAATGCGACATGTCCCCCCCATTTCAGCAAAATTTGCAAATGTGACTCCTCTTCTGAGCATTGTAGCGCTCCCGTAGTGCATTTGACGTCCACTTATGGGGTACTTCCATACTCAGAATAGATGGGTTACAAATTTTGGGGGGTATTTTCTGCTATTAACCCTTGCAAAAATGTGAAATTTGGGGGGGAAACACATTTTAGTGAAAACTAATTATTATTTTTTTTTACCCCTGTGGGGTATTAAGGCTCACTTTATTCCTTGTTACGTTCCTCAAGGGGTCTAGTTTCCAAAATGGTATGCCATGTGTTTTTTTTTTTTGCTGTTCTGGCACCATAGGGGTTCCCTAAATGCGACATGCCCCCCGAGCAAAATTTGCTCTCAAAAAGCCAAATATGACTCCTTCTATTCTGAGCATTGTAGTTCGCCCATAGTGCACTTCAGGTCAACTTATGGGGTACCTCCATATTCAGAAGAGATGGGGTTACAAATTTTGGGGGGTATTTTCTGCTATTAACCCTTGCAAAAATGTGAAATTTGGGGGGAAACACACATTTTAGTGAAAATTTTTTTTTTTTTTACATATGCAAAAGTTGTGAAACCCCTGTGGGGCATTAAAGCTCACTTTATTCCTTGTTATGTTCCTCAAGGGGTCTAGTTTCCAAAATGGTATGCCATGTGTTTTTTTTTTTTTGCTGTTCTGGCACCATAGGGGCTCCCTAAATGCGACATGCCCCCCGAGCAAAATTTGCTCTCAAAAAGCCAAATATGACTCCTTCTCTTCTGAGCATTGTAGTTCGCCCATAGTGCACTTCAGGTCAACTTATGGGGTACCTCCATACTCAGAAGAGATGGGGTTTCAAATTTTGTTGGGTATTTTCTGCTATTAACCCTTGCAAAAATGTGAAATTTGGGGGGAAACCCACATTTTAGTGAAAAAAATATATATTTTTTTACATATGTAAAAGTCGTGAAACCCCTGTGGGGTATTAAGGCACTTTATTCCTTGTTACGTTCCTCAAGGGGTCTAGTTTCCAAAATGGTATGCCATTCGTTTTTTTTTTTTTTTTTGCTGTTCTGGCCCCATAGGGGCTTCCTAAATGCGACATGCCCCCCAAAAACCATTTCAGAAAAACGTACTCTCCAAAATCCCCTTGTCGCTCCTTCGCTTCTGAGCCCTCTACTGCGCCCGCCGAACACTTTACATAGACATATGAGGTATGTGCTTACTCGAGAGAAATTGGGCTACAAATACAAGTATAAATTTTCTCCTTTTACCCCTTGTAAAAATTCAAAAATTGGGTCTACAAGAACATGCGAGTGTAAAAAATGAAGATTGTGAATTTTCTCCTTCACTTTGCTGCTATTCCTGTGAAACACCTAAAGGGTTAAAACGCTGACTGAATGTCATTTTGAATACTTTGGGGGGTGCAGTTTTTATAATGGGGTCATTTGTGGGGTATTTCTAATATGAAGACCCTTCAAATCCACTTCAAACCTGAACTGGTCCCTGAAAAATAGTGAGTTTAAAAATTTTGTGAAAAATCGGAAAATTGCTGCTGAACTTTGAAGCCCTCTGATGTCTTCCAAAAGTAAAAACACGCCAATTTTATGATGCAAACATAAAGTAGACATATTGGAAATGTGAATATTTTTTTTTTTTATTTGGAATATCCATTTACCTTACAAGCAGAGAGCTTCAAAGTTAGAAAAATACAAAATTTTCAATTTTTTCATCAAATTTTGGGATTTTTCACCAAGAAAGGATGCAAGTTACCATAAAAATTTACCACTATGTTAAAGTAGAATATGTCACGAAAAAACAATCTCGGAATCAGAATGATAACTAAAAGCATTCCAGAGTTATTAATGTTTAAAGAGACAGTGGTCAGATGTGCAAAAAACGCTCTGGTCCTGAGGTGTAAAATGGCCTGGTCCTTAACCCCTTAACCCGTTTTTGCACTTTCGTTTTTTCCTCCTTATCTTTTAAAAATCATAACCCTTTCAATTTTCCACCTAAAAATCCATATTATGGCTTATTTTTTGCGTCGCCAATTCTACTTTGCAGTGACATTAGTCATTTTACCCAAAAATGCACGGCGAAACGGAAAAGAAAATCATTGTGCGACAAAATCGAAGAAAAACGCCATTTTGTAACTTTTGGGGGCTTCCGTTTCTACGCAGTGCATATTTCGGTAAAAATTACACCTTATAATTATTCTGTAGATCCATACGGTTAAAATGATACCCTACTTATATAGGTTTGATTTTGTCGCACTTCTGGAAAAAATCATAACTACATGCAGGAAAATTTATACATTTAAAAATGTCATCTTCTGACCCCTTTAACTTTTTTATTTTTCCACGTACAGGGTGGTTTGTGGACTCATTTTTTGCGCCGTGATCTGAAGTTTTTATCGGTATGATTTTTGTTTTGATCAGACTTTTTGATCACTTTTTATTCATTTTTTAATGGTATAAAAAGTGACCAAAAATGCAGGAATTTTTTGGGGCGTACGCCATTGACCGTGCGATTTAATTAATGATGTATTTTTATAGTTCGGACATTTACGCACGCGGCGATACCACATATGTTTATTTTTTTTTTTTTTTACACTATTTTATTTTTTTTATGGGAAAAGGGGGGTGATTCAAACTTTTATTAGGGAAGGGGTTAAATGACCTTTATTACCATAGGGACCTATAACACTGCACACACTGATCTCCTATGCTGATCACTGGCTTGTATTAACACGCCTGTGATCAGCGTTATCGTTGCTTGACTGCTCCTGCCTGGATCTCAGGCACGGAGCAGTCATTCGCCGATCGGACACCGAGGAGGCAGGTAGGGGCCCTCCCGGTGTCCTGTCAGCTGTTCGGGACGCCGCAATTTCACCGCGGCGGTCCCGAACAGCCCGACTGAGCAGCCAGGTCACTTTCACTTTAGAAGAGCGGTCAGCTTTGACCGCCGCTTCTAAAGGGTTAATACCGCACATCGCCGCGATCGGCGATGTGTGGTATTAGCCGCGGGTCCCGGCGTTGATGAGCGCCGGGACCGACGCGATATGATGCGGGATCGCGGCGCGATCCCGCTTCAAATCACGGGAGCCGGCGCAGGATGTAAATATACGTCCTGCGTCGTTAAAGTGGTTATCCAGTAAAAAAACTTTTTTTTATATAACCATTGGCTCCAGAAAGTTAAACAGATTTGTAATTTACTTCTATTAAAAAATCTTAATCCTTTCAGTACTTATGAGCTGATGAAGTTGAGATGTTATTTTCTAAGTGCTCTCTGATGACACATGTCTCGGGAGCCGCTCTGTTTAGAAGCAAATCCCCATAGCAAACCTCTTTTACCGAGACAAGCAGAGATGTCAGCAGAGAGCACTGTTGCCAGGCAGAAAACAACAACTCAACTTCAGCAGTTGATAATTATTGAAAGGATTAAGATTTTTTTTAATAGAAGTAATTTACAAATCTGTTTAACTTTCTGGAGCCAGTTGATATATAATTTTTTTTTTTCCTGTAATACCCCTTTAACTACGCAGGACGTATATTTACGTTCTGCGCCGGCTCCCGCTATATGAAGCGGGGCAGCGCTGCGACCCCGCATCACATCGCGTCGGTCCCAGCGCTCATCAACGGCCGGGACCCGCGGCTAATACCACACATCGCCGATCGCGGCGATGTGTGGTATTAACCCTTTAGAAGCGGCGGTCAAAGCTGACCGCCGCTTCTAAAGCGAAAGTGAAAGTATATTTAAGGGGTTAAAGGGGTACTCCAGTGAAAACAATTTTCCGAATTTTAAATTCCTTCTATTAGAAATCTTAACCCTTCCAGTACTTATCAACTGCTGTATACTACAGAGGAAGTTGTAAAGTTATAATCAGTGTGACCACAGTGCTCTCTATTGACACCTCGGTCTGTGTCAGGAACTGTCAGAGCAGGAGCAAATCCCCATAGCAAACCTCTCCTGCTCTGGACAGTTCCCGACATGAACAGAAGTGTCAGCAGAGAGCAATCTGGGCAGACTGAAAATAAATACTCAACTTCCTCTGGAGCATACAGCAGCTAATAAGTACTGGAAGGATTAAGATTTTTTAATAGAAGTAATTTACAAAGCTGGCCTTTACATTTATTTTATAGTGCTATCACTTTGCACTTGTTTGTTGGTAGAACAATGCCTGCTATGAAAACCCTTATTTATGACCACTAGGGGGCAATAGAGACTCACCACTGAAGCCATATGTTTGTTATATTATGTACTTTGTAGAAAATACATTGGTATAATTCATTTATACTAATATTTCTCGACTCCAGTGCTCAAGTACACCCAACATGCGTTTAGTTTACCATTCAAACCTTCCTAATGGTGGCTTTCTGAAGCCCTTTACCTAATCTGTCAATGTCTCTCTGTATCTACGGTAGTTCACTTACAATATACAGTGACCCCCCGACCTACGATGGCCCCGACATACGATCATTTCAACATACGATGGCCTCTCAGAGGCCATCGCATGTTGAAGGCAGCATCAACATACAATGCTTTTTTATGTTGGGGCCATCGCATAAACGGCTATCCGGCAGCGCAGACTGCTTCAGCTGCTGCCGGATAGCCGGTTAAGGTGCCCCGTGTGGTCCAGTGGGTGTCACTCACCTGTACCAGCCCTCCGGACCGTCCTCTTCGGGATCCTCTGCATCGCTGGCGCTCTCCATCGTCGTCATCACGTCATCACACATTCCGTCCTGTCATCCAATAGGAGCGGCGTGCGCAGCAACGCGATGACAGCGATGAACAGACGCAGCAGAGACGGTACGGGGATGCGGCAACAGCGATGGAGAGCGACTTTCAGGGCAGCGATGAGCGGCGGAGACAGGTGAGTAATAACCTCCTATACCAGTGGTCTTCAACCTGCGGACCTCCAGATGCTGCAAAACTACAACTCCCAGCATGCCCGGACAGCCGTTGGTTGTCCAGGCATGCTGGGAGCTGTAGTTTTGCAACATCTGGAGGTCCGCAGGTTGGCGACCACTGTCCTATACTTTACATTGCACGGATTCCTCAACATACGATGGTTTCAACTAACGATCGTTCATTTGCATTGAATTACCATCGTATGTTGAGGGACCACTGTACAATATACAAATATAAATAGTAGCATTACAAACTCACTACAAATTAAATCAGATCTCTATACATCAACTAACTGTAAGCTCATAGTAGGCTTATAAACAGCAGGCAATCTCAACCAGCAGACTTGCAGTGTAAAGCACAGTGAAGAAACAGCCTGAACCACTGGGAGGAAGGAAATAAAGTACCTCACAGCAGTAGATAATGCAGCTAACATGCAGTCACTGATCATATCTATACCTGTACATCAGGGGCGTAGCTAGAAACCACAGGGCCCCGTGCAAAAAATTGTCCTGGGCCCCCCTACCCCCTGACGACCTGCTTTTCCAATCCTTGACGACCCCTTACTCGGCCGCACAAAGATATCAGATATCAGTTTTCAGACATATGGGTCCACCATGGTTTTAGGTCCGGTGGGAAAACCGCATATGGGGCAAAAATGAGCCGACCAGAGGCAGCGTTTCATTCTGGTCGGCTCATTGAAATTAATTACATACGGGTGGCATACGGCAGGGATACAGGAGCCCCCAGTTTTAGCTCCCCCAGCCGTATGTGGTGCTGTATGTCTGAAAACGTGGTGTGAACCCAGCCTAACTATAGCACTGATGGGACACAGTCAGGAGAATACACAGTGATTTGAGTGACTTACAGGCAGGGCTGGACTGGGACCAAAAATAGACCCAGGCATTTTAAAATAAGCAGCCCATTTTTATGGTGGGGGTCAGACTGCTGGGACCCCCACCAATCACCTCGGTTCAAGTGGCTCTCCAGCTGTTGCAAAGCTGCAACTCCCATCATGTCTGTAGAGCCTCAGGAATTAAAGGAGTAGTCCGGTGCACACTTTTTTCCTTTTTTCCCGTCCGGGCTGCAAAATAAAAGAAAACACACTTTATCTTACCTGCCAACGAGCCCCCGGAGCTCCGGTACAGGTGTTCGGTCCCTGGGCTGTATTCTTCTTACTTCCTGTTAGCCCGGCACGTCACACAGAGCTTCAGCCTATCACTGGCCGCAGCGATGTCCCGCCTCGGCCAGTGATAGGCTGAAGCTCTGTGTGAGTGACGTGCCGGGCTAACAGGAAGTAAGAAGAATACAGCCCGGGGACCGAACACCTGTACCGGAGCTCCGGGGGCTCGTTGGCAGGTGAGATAAAGTGTGTTTTCTTTTATTTTGCAGCCCGGACAGGATAAAATGAAAAAAAGTGTGCACCGGAGTACTCCTTTAACCCCTTAAGGACCAGGCCATTTTATACCTCAGGACCAGAGCGTTTTTTGCACATCTGACCACTGTCACTTTAAACATTAATAACTCTGGAATGCTTTTAGTTATCATTCTGATTCCGAGACTGTTTTTTTGTGACATATTCTACTTTAACATAGTGGTAAAATTTTATGGTAACTTGCATACTTTCTTGGTGAAAAATCCCAAAATTTTATGAAAAATTGGAAAAATTTGCATTTTTCTAACTTTGAAGCTCTCTGCTTGTAAGGAAAATGGATATTCCAAATAAAAAAAATTTTGATTCACATATACAATATGTCTACTTTATGTTTGCATCATAAAATTGACGTGTTTTTACTTTTGGAAGACACCAGAGGGCTTCAAAGTTCAGCAGCAATTTTCCAATTTTTCACAAAATTTTCAAACTGACTATTTTTCAGGGACCAGTTCAGGTTTGAAGTGGATTTGAAGGGTCTTCATATTAGAAATACCCCACAAATGACCCCATTATAAAAACTGCACCCCCCAAAGTATTCAAAATGACATTCAGTCAGCGTTTTAACCCTTTAGGTGTTTCACAGGAATAGCAGCAAAGTGAAGGAGAAAATTCACAATCTTCATTTTTTACACTCGCATGTTCTTGTAGACCCAATTTTTTTTATTTTTACAAGGGGTAAAAATAGAAAATGTATACTTATATTTGTAGCCCAATTTCTCTCGAGTAAACACATACCTCATATGTCTAAGTAAATTGTTCGGCGGGCGCAGTAGAGGGCTCAGAAGCGAAGGAGCGACAAGGGGATTTTGGAGAGTACGTTTTTCTGAAATGGTTTTTGGGGGGGCATGTTGCATTTAGGAAGCCCCTATGGTGCCAGAACAGCAAAACAAAACCACATGCCATACCATTTTGGAAACTAGACCCCTTGAGGAACGTAAGAAGGAATAAAGCGAGCCTTAATACCCCACAGGTGTTTCACGACTTTTGCATATGTAAAAAAAAAAAATTATTTTTTCACTAAAATGTGTGTTTCCCCCCAAATTTCACATTTTTGCAAGGGTTAATAGCAGAAAAGACCCCCCAAAATTTGTAACCCCATCTCTTCTGAGTATGGAGGTACCCCATAAGTTGACCTGAAGTGCACTACGGGTGAACTACAATGCTCAGAAGAGAAGGAGTCATATTTGGCATTTTGAGAGCAAATTTTGCTCGGGGGGCATGTTGCATTTAGGAAGCCCCTATGGTGCCAGAACAGCAAAAAAAAAAAACACATGGCATACCATTTTGGAAACTAGACCCCTTGAGGAACGTAACAAGGAATAAAGCGAGCCTTAATACCCCACAGGGGTTTCACGACTTTTGCATATGTAAAAAAAAAATAAAAATTTTCACTAAAATGTGTGTTTTCCCCCAAATTTCACATTTTTGCAAGGGTTAATAGCAGAAAAGACCCCCCAAAATTTGTAACCCCATCTCTTCTGAGTATGGAAATACCCCATGTGTGGACATGTGTTTGGAATGGAAGTTAGGGGCCATGTGCGTTTACAAAGCCCCCCGTGGTGCCAGAACAGTGGAACCCCCCACATGTGACCCTATTTTGGAAACTACACCCCTCACAGAATTTAATAAGGGGTGCAGTGAGTATTTACACCCCACTGGCATTTGACAGATCTTTGGAACAGTGGGCTGTGCAAATGAAAAATACAATTTTTAATTTTCACGGACCACTGTTCCAAAAATCTGTCAGACACCTGTGGGGCGTAAATGCTCACTGTACCCCTTATTACATTCCGTGAGGGGTGTAGTTTCATAAATGGGGTCACATGTGGGTATTTTTTTGGGGGGGGGTTTATGTCAGAACCGCTGTAAAATCAGCCACCCCTGTGCAAATCACCAATTTAGACCTCAAATGTAAATGGTGCGCTCTCACTCCTGAGCCTTGTTGTGCACCCGCAGAGCATTTTACGCCCACATATGGGGTATTTCTGTACTCAGGAGAAATTGCGTTACAAATTTTGTGGGTCTTTTTTTCCTTTTAACACTTGTGAAAATAAAAAGTAAAGGGCAACACCGGCATGTTAGTGTAATTTTTTTTATTTTTTTACACTAACAAGCTGGTGTAGCCCCAACTTTGGGGCCAGAAGGGGTATTGTACGCCAGTGATTCCCAAACAGGGTGCCTCCAGCTGTTGCTAAATTCCCAGCATGCCTGGACAGTCAGTGGCTGTCCGGAAATGCTGGGAGTTGTTGTTTTGCAACAGCTGGAGGCTCCATTTTGGAAATACTGCCATACAATACGTTTTTCATTTTTATTGGGGGGAAAGTGTAAGGGGGTGTATATGTAGTGTTTTACCCTTTATTATGTGTTAGTGTAGTGTAGTGTTTTTAGGGTACATTCGCACTGGCGGGTTACGGTGAGTTTCTCGCTAGAAGTTTGAGCTGCGGCAAAAAATTTGCCGCAGCCCAAACTTGAAGCAGGAAACTTACTGTAAGCCTGCCCGTGTGAATGTACCCTGTACGTTCACATGGGGGGGCAAACCTCCAGCTGTTTCAAAACTACAACTCCCAGCATGTACTGACAGACCGTGCATGCTGGGAGTTGTACTTTTGCAACAGCTGGAGGCACACTGGTTGGAAAACCTTCAGTTAGGTTCTGTTACCTAACTCAGTATTTTCTAACCAGTGTGCCTCCAGCTGTTGCAAAACTACAACTCCCAGCATGTACTGATCGCCGAAGGGCATGCTGGGAGATGTAGTTATGCAATAGCTGGAGGTACGCAACTACAACTCCCAGCATGCCGAGACAGCTGATTGCTGTTTGGACATGCTGGGATTTGCAGTTTTGCATCTGGAGGGCTACAGTTTTAGAGAACACTGCAAAGTGATCTCCAAACTGTGGTCCTCCAGCTGTTGCAAAACTACAATTCCCAGCATGCCCTGACAGCAAACAGCTGTTTGAGCATGCTAGGAGTTGTAGTTTTGCAAGATCTGGAGGGCTACAGTTTAGGGACCACTATATAGTGGTCTCAAACTGTAGCCCTCCAGCTGTTGCAAAACTACATATTCCAGCATGCCCAAACAGCTGTCTGGGCATGCTGGGAGTTGTAGTTTTGCAACATCTGGAGGGCTACAGTTAGAGACCACTGTATAATGGTCTCAAACTGTACCCTCCAGATGTTGCTAGGCAACTCACCGGCTTCCGTCGGATCCAGCCGCACGTCATCGCCGCCCGCCGATCTCCGTCGCCTGCAGCCTCCGACGCCCGCCCGGATCGGTAAGTGGATTTCGGCGCCGGTCCCCGTCATTTCCCGTCCTGCCCCGCCTATTGTGGGTGTGCAGGACGGGGAAAACGAAAGTAAACCCCCCCGCCCCCGATCTGCTATTGGTGGTCGCGTCTAGACCACCAATAGCAGGGATAGGAGGGGTGGTACCCGTGCCACCTCACTCCTATCGCTTCAGGGGGATCGCGGGTGTCTTAGACACCCGCGATCCCCCTTACATTCCGGATCACCGGGTCACTATAGACCCGTAATGACCCGGAATCGCGCAAATCGCAAGTGTGAATTCACTTGCGATTTGCCGCGATCGCCGACATGGGGGGGTCTGATGACCCCCCTGGGCATTTGCACGGGATGCCTGGTGAATGATTTCAGCAGGCATCCCGCTCCGATCCCCGCCCGGCGCACTGCGGGGACTAAATCTGCCCATGACGTAAATGTACGTCCCTGGTCCTTAAGACCCAGGATGTCGGGACGTACCGTTACGTCATGGGTCCTGTAGGGGTTAAGGAAGTTGCCATTTTGAAACAGCTGGAGAGCCACAGAATGTAGTACAGTGTCACCCATCATCACTGTGGAACTTACAAGTGACTCCAGCTGATGGGACAGTCAGGAGAATACACAATGATATCACTGACCTGAGTGACATCTTCCCTGTTGTCTTTCCTTTCCTTCTTTATCTGGTTCAGATACCAGGGCGTCTTCCAGCTCCATCTTCTCTGCAGAGTCTGATACCCGGACATCATAGGCTCCTTAATTTGTTAGCAGATCCAAATCCTGTGTATAAAGAAAATATTAATTATAACACATTATAATTCTGCCAAATACTGTAAAACCTGAATATAATACTGCCACGCACTGTACCCTCTAGATATATTATTGCAACACACTGTACCCCCTGAATATAATACTGTCACAATCTGTATCCCCCGAATATAATACTGCCATACGCTGTATCCCCCGAATATAATACTGCCATACACTGTACCCCCTGAATATAATACTGCCATGCACCGTACCCTCTAAATATATTATGGCCACTCACTATACCCCCTGAATATAATATTGCCACACACTGTACCCCTGAATATAATACTGCCATACACTGTACCCCCTGAACATAATACCGCCACACATTGTACCCTCTGAATATAATGCTGCCACATACTGTACCCCCTGAATATAATACTGCCACGCACTGTACCCTCTGAATATAATACTGCTCCACATTGTACCCTCTGAATATACTGCTACAAACTGTACCCCCCTGCATATAATACTGCCACACACTGTAACCTCTGAATATAATACTGCCCCACACTGTACCCCCTGAACATAATACTGCCATACACCGCATACCCCTCACCCCATCCTCTGTCTTATCAACCCCCCCACCCCATGCTTGGTCAGCTTATAACCCCAATGCCCCCTCCCCTCCGCTCCATACTCGGTATTGTCATCATCCCATACACCCCACCCTCAGTCCCATCATCAAACCCCCCCCCCCCCCCACCCATCCTTGGCTGTTCAACCCTGTATTCTATATTATTCCCCCCCCCCATCCTTGGTCTCATCATTGCACCCCCTCCCCCCCCCCCCGCACCCCATCCTCAGACTCCTCATCATCATCCTTGCACCCTCCCCCCTGTTGCACCACAATCCTCCCGCACACATGCCTCATCATCATTGCCTTCCCACACCCCATCCTGGTTCTTCTCATCATCATCATTGCACCCCCTGATCCCTCCCCCCATCCTCAGTCTCCTCATCAATCCACCCCCCTCCCAGCACCCCCTTCCTTCTCTTTATCATTGCAAACGCCCCCACACCCCATCCTCAGTCTCCTCATTATTATCATTGCAATCCCAGCCCCCTTCCTCCTCCTCATCATCATTGCATCCCCCCCACCCCACCCTCAGTCTCCTCAACATTGCACCCCCCCAGCACCCCCCCCCCCTCCTCATCATCATCATTGCAATCCCAGTCTCCCAGCCCCCACCCCGTCCTCCTCCTGGCAAGAAAAAATTTTGGGGGCTTCCGTTTCTACGCAGTACAGTTTTTGTTAAAAATTACACTTTATCTTTAACCTTTAGGTCCTTGCAATAAAAATGATACCCAACATATATAGGTTTGATTTTGTTGTACTTCTGGAAAAAATCATAACTACATGCAGGAAAATGTATACGTTTAAAATTGTCATCTTCTGACCCCTAGCGGGGCCCGCAGGCTATGGGACCCGGTAGCGATTGCGACCTCTATAGGTACGCCACTGCTGTACATCATATCTACAGTCATGGCCGTAAATGTTGGCACCCCTGAAAAGTATTTCTCACAGAAAAGGATTGAAGTAACACATGTTTTGCTATACACATGTTTATTCCCTTTGTGTGTATTGGAACTAAACCAAAAAAGCAAATTGGACATAATGTCACACCAAACTCCAAAAATGGGCTGGACAAAATTATTGGCACCCTTAACTTAATATTTGGTTGCACATCCTTTGGAAAAAATTACTGATATCAGTTGTTTCCTATAACCATCAATAAGCTTCTTACACCTCTCAGCCGGAATATTGGACCACTCTTCCTTTGCAAACTGCTCCAGGTCTCTTTTATTGGAAGGGCGCCTTTTCCCAACAGCAATTTTGAGGTCTCTCCAAAGGTGTTCAATGGGATTTAGATCTGGACTCATTGCTGGCCACTTCAGAACTCTCCAGCGCTTTGTTGCTATCCATATCTGGGTGCTTTTTGATGTATGTTTGGGGTCATTGTCCTGCTGCAAGACCCAAGATCTCGGACGCAAACCCAGCTTTCTGACACTGGGCAGTAAAGTGCAACACAAAATCCGTTGGTAATCCTCAGATTTCATGATGCTTTGCACACATTCAAGGCACCCAGTGCCAGAGACAGCAAAACAACCCCAAAACATCATTGAACCTCCACCATATTTCACTGTAGGTACTGTGTTCTTTTTATTTTGTAGGCCTCATTCCATTTTCAGTAAACTGTAGAATGATGTGCTTTTCCCAGAAGGATTTTGGCTTACTCAAGTTCATTTTGGCAAAATGTAGTCTTGCTTTTTTATGTTTCTGTGTCAGCAGTGGGGTCTTCCCTGGTCCCCTGCTATAGCATTTCATTTCATTTAAATGTCAACGAATAGTTTGCGCTGACAATTATGCTCCCTTAGCCTGCAGGAAAGCTTGAATATCTTTGGAACTTGTTTGGGGCTGCTTATCCTCCATTCGGACTATCCTGCGTTGACACCTTTCAACAATTTTTCTCTTACGTCCACGCCCAGGGAGATTAGCTACAGTGCCATGGGTTGCAAACTTCTTGATAATGTTGCACACTGTGGACAAAGGCAAATCTAGATCTCTGGAGATGGACTTGTAACCTTGAGATTGTTGATATTTTTCCCCAATTTTGGTTCTCAAATCCTCAGACAGTTCTCTTCTCCTCTTTCTGTTGTCCATGCTTAGTGTGGCACACACAGACACAGAATGCAAAGATAAAGTGAACTTCTCTCCTTTTTAACTGCTTTCAGGTGTGATTTTTATATTGCCCACACCTGTTACTTGCCCCAGGTGAGTTTAAAGGAGCATCACATCACATCAACAATCTTATTTATCCACAATTTTGAAAGGGTGCCAATAATTTTGTCCAGCCCATTTTTGGAGTTTGGTGTGACATTGTGTCCAATTAGCTTTTTTTTCTCCCTTTTTTGGTTTAGTTCCAATACACACAAAGTGAATAAATATGTGTATAGCAAAACATGTGTTACTGCAATCTTTTTCTGTGAGAAATACTTCATTTTCTAGAAAAATTTGAGGGGTGCCAACATTTACGGCCATGGTTGTATACTTACTGTGCAGAGGTCTAATGCTTCTTAGTGGTTGGAGAATCCATAAGACTCGGCTCCTTACTTTAGCAAGTGTCCATTATAGGCAGCAATAGAAAATGCATTGCAGCAATATCTACCAGATGTAATTTCATCCTTACATCCATTTATGTTTTTATTTCCCTACATGTCATTTAATAATTTAGGGGGAAAAAATATGTAAAAAAAATGTACATGTAGTGAGAGAGAATAGAAATCTCCCCAAGTAGGAGCCCAACTTCCCTTCTGTGTTGTGAAGCCTAACATACAAATAATGCATTCATTCATCCAGCTGGCCCCATATCAGCATGCAACAAAGTGTCCTGCTAGCATATCCCTCCAGAAGATGTAACCTTTCACATAAATGTACAAAGTGCTTCCTGGTAAAAATAAAGCCACAAATAAAAAGTCCATTTGTTTGATAATGAGATTATGGTGAAGTTTGATAGTATAGGGTGGTCTGGTAAAAAGTGATAAATCTAGTGCAATGTACTAAATATGGCTCATAGCCCTAAAGCAACATAGTAACATTGGTGGCATGCTGAAAAAAGATGTACGTTTTCAGTGCAAATACCTGGTGAATATTTTATTCATGAGTTGTATCACCTTAGCAGGGCCCAGATATGTTTGGGTCATTTCCTAGCAACAAGTCATTCTGGAGGCAGGGCACTCCCATATTTACTATGGGCATAGCGTTAGATACGGCCACCAACTTAAGTGCTGCCTTTAGATGTCGGCCACATCCCAAAAACCTTGTCCCACTACACAATGTTAATCTTCCTTTTAGTGCCAGCAAGTGTCTCCTTAAAGCACAACTGTCATGAGGTTTGGGTCATATAACCTAACCACAGTGTGTGTATATGGCGTGTAGAATGTCTCCAGCCTTACTTGTATCCCTCTTATTACGGCTTTCATTATCTCAAAAAACACTTTTCTATGCAGCCACTGAGAGTTGGATAAATGTGGCCAGGGGTTTTCTATGCCCCGCGGCCGCCACACCTATCCCCTGTACACCAGCTCTAGGACCACTGTGTGATTGACACACAGGTCCCAGCGCATGCGCTCCTTATTTTTCATATGTGAGCGCTGCCAGACATTACTTTACAGAGCGAGTCTGACACCTCCATGTGCCCGGGCAATACTAGAGGCAGAGAGTGAGCGCTCTCTCTCTAGTGAATGCAGAAGCGCCCAACGCGTCTCCTGCACAGAGTAGAAGAAAGAGGAGAAGGACGGGCATGTGAAAGATATGGGGCGCATGCGCTGGGACCTGTGTGTCAAGCACACAGTGGTCCCAGAGCTGATGTACAGGGGATAGGCGTGGCAGCCACGGGGCATAGGGAACCCCTGGCCACGCCTATCCGACTGTCAGTGGCTGCATAGAAAAAGTGTTTTTTGAGATAATAAAAGCTGTAATAAGAGGGATACAAGTAAGGCTGGAGACATATTCTACACACCATACACACACTGTGGTTAGGTTATATGCCCCAAACCTCATGACAGTTGCGCTTTAAAGGAAATCTGTTACCAGATTCACCTGCACTAACCTGTCGGTAACGACAGATAGTGCAGGTGACACAGATGACAATGGTACTTACCTTGTCCCGTTCCGTGGTGGGGATCTTCGGTAATCTCCTCCATTAGCTCTGCTCCGGGCACCCTGCTTGGGGCACGGGCGGAGCTTAGTGACATCACTGCTGCTGTTCTCTCACAATGAGACCCAGCAGAGAGCCGCAGCGATTTGGGGCATGGGCGGAGCTTAGTGACATCACCGCTGCTGCTCCCTGCTGGGTCCCGCTGTGAGAGAACAGCAGCGGTGACGTCACTAAGCTCCACCCATGCCCAAAGCCGGTGCCTGGAGCCGAGCTAACGGAGAAGATTACCGAAGATCCCCACCACGGAACAGGACAAGGTGAGTACCGTTGTCATCAGTGTCACCTACACTATCTGTTGGTACTGACAGATTAGTGCAGGTGACACTGGTGACAGATTTCCTTTAAAGTCTAGCTGACGTTTAAAAAAAAAATAAAAAATAAAAAAATGGAAATAAAAGAAAACATGCCACAGGGACATGTAAAAAGTTTTGATCAGGGGGGGTTTCGGTCCTGAGACTCCCATTGAACAGGAGAATGAATCAGGAAAAGGGCATGGTTATACACTTTACTCCCTGGCTTACAGCAATCTCCGCCCTGCAGAATCATTTTAAATAGGCACTCTCATTAAAACTAATTTTTGCTATATCACTCCTTATGGTAAATAAAAAAAACTTTCTATTATACTTTGTTAAAAGAAAAAGTTTTCTATGTTTTATTTGTGTTTAAAAAAGCTGCCACTAGGTGTCTCCCTACTTGTCCAGAGCACATTTCCCCACATCTTGTGCACAGACTTTGGACTCCTGCTGGCCTGGCAGAAGTCCAAACACAGGAAATGCAGTCTGGAGTGCTGAGGTGGGTATGTCCAGCCTTTTCCAATCATAGCTCCTCTCACACTTAACTACCGTTTGCTGTTGATTGCAGAATAAGGGAGGAAGTTCTCCCCTGTATGGCTTCAGATGATGTCACATCTGCTGGGTAACACCCCTCTCAGTTTGTGAATCTGACTGCGACTGAGCAGAAAATACAGAGCAATATCAAGGTAGAAAACTTAAAAAATAATAAAAACACAGGCAGGGGGTGGTTTATCATGATGAGGGCAGTGAACTGCGAGGATTATAAAATTTATCAAGTTAATGAGAGGTACTCTTCAAGTCTGTGGGATTGTGCAGTAAAGCAGGATCGGAGAGTGAAGGCTTAGAGGGGGTCATTATTAAAAGAGATACAGTAGAATCTCCCAATGGCGATCACTCACAGTGCCCATATTTGGGAAAAAAGGCTCAAAAATCTTTCTAAATGACAGAATACTGTACTGTACTCACTCCAGAGTGTAATTAACTATTAAAGACGATAAAAATCAATATAACGATTTAGTAACACTATAACTCTGTGGAACACAAAAATGAAGTATTATAACTGTGTAGGGTGTCAAGATGGCATTGCTGCTGCTTAGGGCACTAGAGATGGGGAGTTTGTATAGAGATGGGAAGGATGATGGAAAAGCGAGAAGCATAAAATGTTTGTCTAGCAAATTCTAGAAATATGAGTTGCGACTAGAAAATACGTTTCTTGGTGGTCTGGGTCAGATGGAGAACAAAAGGAAAGAGAATGATCAGAGAAGATGTCACCTGTAGTCACAGGATGTAACTGCACTTAAATCACTTAAAGGGGCACTTCAGGGAACTGAAACTTATACCCTATGCATGGGATAGGGTATAAGTGTTTGATCGCAGGGGGTTTTACCGCTGGGACCTCTGCAATCTTTTGTACAGGGTTGGCTTCCTACCCATCATCAGTGGGCTGTCACATTCACTCATCTCCGAGGGTGGGAGGGTGTGCGCTGAGGACAGGTAGGCAGTGGGACCTATACAGAAGATTGAGGGGGTCCCAGCGGTCAGACCCCCGCAATCAGACACTTCCCGAAGTACCCCAGTAAAC
The DNA here is from genome assembly GCF_029499605.1 of Hyla sarda. Classification (NCBI taxonomy): domain Eukaryota; kingdom Metazoa; phylum Chordata; class Amphibia; order Anura; family Hylidae; genus Hyla; species Hyla sarda. The sequence goes on along the minus strand of NC_079193.1, from coordinate 268,302,783 downwards.
AGTCTTAAGGGTACTTGCTTGGGTCCTAGTAACTGGGCAGTTACTGGGCATGGTTTGGGGTGGTGGTAAGCAAAATAATCACAGCAAAAAAGTGCCCCTTTTTACATTGCATGAAAGTCGTATGATATGCAAAAGGATCCTCCTTTGGTATACATAAAATCCAATGGTAGCCTATGTGTAGAATACGTGCATTGACCATCTTATCATGTAAATGCAACCACAGATTGTTATGTGGACAGAGTCCAATATGTACAGAACTGCCTAAGGGTTTGGGATAAAAAAGAAGCTTTATGGCTAGGTGCTGGGCCGGATTAACAAAGGGGCGGATGGAACTGCCGCTCCAGGCCCCTACCTGAAAATAGGCCTGGCCATCCTCCACCCCAACCTCGCTGTCTGTCTACCTCCCAATCCGTCCACCCACCCACCTGGCTGTCTAACTAACTAGCCCCACCCATCTGTCTAACTAACTTGCACCAGTAACCCACCAAGCTGTCTACCTCAACCTGTCTAACTACTTCGCCAACCAGCCACCCACCTGGCTGTCTACCTATCTCTACACTGACCCACCTAGCTGTCTACCTCTAAACCCACCCATCCACCTTGCAGTCTAACTACCTAAGTACCCACAAGCCCACCTGGCTTTCTAACTGCCCCCCCAACCACCTGTCAAACTACCCCTTCACCTACCAACCTGGCCATCTAATTACCTCCCCAAGCTGTCTAACTACATCCCCAACCACTCACCCATCTGGCTGTCTAACTACCTCCCCTACCTAACCTGGCTGTCTACCTACCTAGCAAGCTACCTTTCTGGCTACCTAACTTGCTTCATAGCTACCTACCTTGCTAACTCCCTGTCCATCTACCTAGCTAACCTACATAGCTACCTACCTACTTAGCTAAGAACATGCCTAGCTAGCAACCTACCTACATAGTTAACAACCTAGCTATCTATCTACCTACCTACCTAACAACCTATCCACCTAGCTAGCTACCTAGCTAGCAACCTACCTACCTACCTGGCTATGTTACGCCGAGCGCTCGCAGCATCCTCTCATTCGCAGCGCCCCGGTCAGACCTGCTGACCGGGTGCGCTGCAATATCACTCCCAGCCGGGATGCGATTCGCGACGCAGGAGGCGCCCGCTCGCGATGCGCATCCCGGCTCCCGTACCTGACCCGTTCCCCGTCTGTCTTGTCCCGGCGCGCGCGGCCCCGCTCCCTATGGCGCGCGCGCGCGCGCGCGCCGGGTCTCTGCAATTTAAAGGGCCACTGCTCCTGTCTCTTACAAACTCCTTCTTCCTCCTTCTCTCCGTATTCCCAATGCCTTCCATGTCTCTCTCCTTAAACCACTCATCCTTAACCGCTTCTCTCCCAAAGTTGTTTCTCCCACTCCTGTTTCCGGTTTGTCTGACGTCTTCTCTGTGAAGGAGATTCTGGCCTCAAAGATTGTCAGAGGTAAAAGATTATTTTTTGGTAGATTGGGAAAACTGTGGCCCAGAGGAGAGATCCTGGGAACCTGAGGACAACATCCTAGACAAAAGTCTTATCCTCAGGTTCTCAGGCTCCAAGAAGAGGGAGAGACCCAAGGGGGGGGGGGGGGTACTGTTACGCCGAGCGCTCCGGGTCCCCGCTCCGCCCCGGAGCGCTCGCAGCATCCTCTCATTCGCAGCGCCCCGGTCAGACCTGCTGACCGGGTGCGCTGCAATATCACTCCCAGCTGGGATGCGATTCGCGACGCATGAGGCGCCCGCTCGCGATGCGCATCCCGGCTCCCGTACCTGACCCTTTCCCCGTCTGTCTTGTCCCGGCACGCGCGGCCCCGCTCCCTAGGGCGCGCGCGCGCCGGGTCTCTGCAATTTAATGGGCCACTGCGCCACTGATTGGCGCAGCAGGCCTAATCAGTGTGTTCACCTGTGCACTCCCTATTTATACCTCACTTCCCCTGCACTCCCTGGCCGGATCTTGTTGCCATTGTGCCAGTGAAAGCGTTTCCTTGTGTGTTCCTAGCCTGTGTTCCAGACCTCCTGCCGTTGCCCCTGACTACGATCCTTGCTGCCTGCCCTGACCTTCTGCTACGTCCGAGCTTGCTCTTGTCTACTCCCTTGTACCGCGCTTATCTTCAGCAGTCAGAGAGGTTGAGCCGTTGCTGGTGGATACGACCTGGTTGCTACCGCCGCTGCAAGACCATCCCGCTTTGCGGCGGGCTCTGGTGAATACCAGTAGCAACTTAGAACCGGTCCACCAACACGGTCCACGCCAATCCCTCTCTGGCATAGAGGATCCACCTCCAGCCAGCCGAACCGTGACAGGCTATTTACCTACCATCATATTTATCAACTTTGGGGGGGGGGGGAGGGGATGTGGTCGATCTACCTACCTAAGGTTGTATTTGTATATTGAGGAGGGACTACCTCCCTTAGGACAAACCTGTGACCGCTGAAGGATAATTACACACAGGATTCCTACAATCAATACTGAGGTAGTAAGAGGGGAAAAGGGAAAGATGGCGTGAGTACCAAAAGATGAATGGAGGTGAATGGTGGGGAGAGAGACAGGGAATAAACACAGAGGGAAAATTACCCAAACCGTGTATCTCCACTATTCTTCTCACCCCTGCAGGAGCAGACAGACCTCTTACCTAAATTTCATCAAGGTAGTCTGTCAGTCAATTTTGCAGTGTGACTATTTGCTGCTCCTTTTTAATATTCTTTATATATGTATGTTATCCAATAAAATTTGTTACTTCTTTATTACTCCTGGCTGTAGTGTCATTTTGCAGGTGTCCTCACTTATATAGTATACAGATTATGAGCATAGCTGGTATATACCTGTATATAGGTCTGTATATAATAACTTATATGGTATACAGATCCTGTGTACAGCTGGAGTCTCGCAGGGGGCCCTTGCTTTATTTGGTCCAGGGGCCCCAAGTGTTGCTAGTCTATTTAACCTCTTCAGGACACCGGGCGTATGCATACGCCCTGCATCCCGAGTCCTTTAGGACCCAGGCAGCACTGGGGGGAAGTGGCCAACAGCGTGGAAGGAAGGATTGGAGCCTTCCTAGTGCCCCCCCCCCCCCACACTACAGCCAGCCCTGTCACCTGGGGGATGGCATCAGGTGGTAGCGGGCCTACAGTTATACATGGGGCAGCCAGGTCTGGGCATTGTCTGCAGGAAATGCACTATTTAGCTACATACTTATTTAGCTATCTGGCTATCTACCTACTCAACTAGCAAACAACAGAATTAGCTACCTACCTGTCTACGTACCTAGTTAGCGAACAACCCAGCTGTTGGCGTCACGGACACTTATAGGCCCATCAAAATTCTCAGCACCAGGCCCATGAGGAGAGATTTATCAAAACCTGTCCAGAGGAAAAGTTGCCCATAGCAACCAATCATATTGCTTCTTTAATTTTACAGAGGCCTTGTTAAAAATGAAAGAAGCGATCTGATTGGTTGCTTTGGGCAACTCAGCAACTTTTCCTCTGGATAGATTTTGATAAATCTCCTCCATGATGCTCTCAATCCAGCCCTGGCTGGGTGTAGGCTGCCATAGTGGTTTTTAATAAAATTTCGGGACCAAAGCCAAAAGAGGGCCCTCCTAAAAAAGGCAGCTGTGGACGTCCTAATCACACTACAAGCTGCAACATCTACCGACGTGCACGTGACCAGATAACATAGTCCCCCCATCCATGATTAGGCCACGCCCATGAGCTGTAGCCACGCCTCAGGGCCCCCCTTTCCTCCTCGGCTTGGCTGTGGAGCCCGTCAGCAGGTGACAGCCGGGGGTTGTTAGTAAATAAGGGGCACAGTGAAGCCGCACGTAGCCCCGCCCCTCATCTTCGGTGTGAGTCGCCCTCCCCGAACCCCTCAGCGCATGCGCAGCCTTCCCCCCCTTTTCTCTCTCTCCCCCGGCCGTCTGTCTGTTTGAACAGGAAGGCGGACATGTTTGTGGAGCGCCTGTGAGTCAGGAGGAGCTTGCGGCATCATCATCATCCGCGAACCGCAAGAGGGAGACCAGCCCTGTGTGCCCTCGGGCGGAGGAAGGAAGGACAGCGCCGAGCGAAGTAATGACCGTGCGGGCCGGGGAGTGAAGCAGCACGGGGAACGTACCGAGAGCCGGCCGCCTCCTACTAAAAGCTGTCACTCGGGCCCCGCTAACCCGTGCCCCGGGCCTGTGTGTATGTGTCCGGCCGGGGCCCCTGGGGAGGATGCCGGGGGCCGTTACGCTGCAGGAGCCGGTGACGGAGCACGGAGCTGAGATACACGGCTTCCTCCTCCTCCTGTGAGGCCCGGGAGACGAGCACTGCATCCGCCTCAGCAGCACCTCCCCGCCCGCAGCCATGTCTACCGGGGAGAGCTTCGACTCCCGCTTCGCCAAGATAGACGTCCTCCTACGGGACCCAAAGTCTGAGGTGAACACGGACTGTCTGCTGGTGAGTACGGCATATCGCGATAGGAGGTGACAGCGGGGTGACATGTCCTGGGATGGGCTTGGCGGGTAACAACTTACTGCCCTCGCCATCCTAATTTCTCATTACAATCTAATGGAACTCCTAGTGCGGTGGTCTCCTAACTTTGACCCTCCAGCTGTTGCAAAACTACAACTCCCAGCATGCCCGGACAGCCGAAGGCTGTCCGGGCATGCTGGGAGTTGTAGTTTTGCAAGAGCTGATGGTCCATAGTATGGAGACCACTCCCCTAGTGTAATATACTACAACTCCCAGCATGCCCTTGTCACATTTCACTCACGGTTAGAGAACTTGTCTCAGCACCTAAGAAAACGGGTCATGACGGGCGCATAAAATCTGAATTCGATAAATTTTTTGCTTGTAAGTGGCATCAAGGTTTACCCCAATTGACTTCAATGTAAGTTGAATGTGATTGTGTCCTCTTAGCGACTTTTTTTTTCCCCCAACACCGGTCGTACGACCAATATAATTGTGCGGCTTTTCTGTGATGTGATGTTGTGCGCCTTTGTTACAGTCGCAGTGCGGCAAAAAAGGGGGAAAAAAAATCCAGGTTACAGAAAAGTCACAAGCAGATTTCAGTTACACGTGACGGGCGTTGAGGTCGGCGGTGGCGAATCGTGCGTGAGCAGCAACCGTAAGGCGACTCGCCATGCAACAGCATATCCCATCTACGTTGCACAACCAGCTTTTTATTAGTTATCATGTGGCAGTAAATAAATAAAAAAGCCAAATTGCAAAGAAGTCACAAGCGAGTCGCATGTGACGTGCGTTAAGGTCATGTGACTTGCAGCCTTAGATCGAAGTTGGGTTTTGTGCGACTGTCGCGTCAGTGACAATCCTTTGCTGCAGAGTCGCGTTGTGTGACGTAATCAAAGACCTAGACGTCGCCCTTGAAATTGACTTCGGGGGACGTTGTTTCGCGCGTTGCAGTGTGACCATATTGACAGTCATGTTGAGGTACGGTCATGTGATCAGTCACCATGTAACCTAAATTACATCAGGTCACAGACAGACCTCTCGTTAAAGGGGTACTCCGGTGGAAAACCTTTTTTTTTTAAATCAACTGGTGTCAGGAAGTTAGAAGTCATTTACAATTCTGTTTATTTAAATAATCTTAATCCTTCCAGTACTTATTAGCTGCTGAATACTACAGAGGAAATAATTTTCTTTTTGGAACACAGTGCTCTCTGCTGACATCATGAGCACAGTGCTCTCTGCTGACATCTATGTCCATTTTAGGAACTGTCCAGAGCAGCATATGTTTTCTATGGGGATTTTCTTCTACTCTGGACAGAGATGTCAGCAGAGAGCACGGTCTTCCAAAAAGAAAATAACTTCCTCTGGAGTATTCAGCAGCTAATAAGTACTGGAAGGATTAAGATTTTTTAATAGAAGTAATTTACAATTCTGTTTAACTTTCTGGCACCCGTTGATAAAAAAAAAAGTACCCCTTTAAGGGTATATTCACACTGAGTAAATCAAGAGTAATTTTCGGCGAAAAATTTAGGGGCGGGAAAAAATAATTTTATTTTCACACTAAATTTGCGTGGAATTGTGCACGGAAATGGGGGGGGGGGGGAGAGAAATAAGTGAAGGGTTTTTCAGCCATTTCCGCGAGAATTAGTTGATGGAAGCGGAAGATTAACTAGATCAGTGTTTTCCAAACAGGCCGACTCCAGCTGTTGCAAAACTACAATTCCCAGCGTGCCCGGACAGCCAAAGGCTGTCTGGACATGCTGGGAGTTGTAGTTTTTCAACAGCTGGAGTCTGGCAAACCCTAAAGTATATTGTATGTTTTGATGCTGACCAGAGCCCCCATATCAGTTGTCATCCGGGGACAGGTAGAGCTTTTCTCATAGAACCGGATTTCCCCTTTAAGTGATGATGAAATAGTTGGTGCATAGAGAGGGAAGTGTGTGCGGGCAGGGGATAATTATTATGGTAGGTGGCATTGTCTGGGCAGGTTCTGCTGCCTGGATATAGCAATCCTGACAAGTTGCCAGGTGGAAAGTATGTTCTGTCTGCTGCCCCGAGAAGTGTCAGCCAATGGAACAATATACAGCAGTGGTCTCCAAACTGTGGGCCTCCAGATATTGCAAAACTACAATTTCCAGCGGCAGTACAGGCATGCTGGGAGTTGTAGTTTTGCTAAATCTTGAGGTTTACAGTTCGGAGACCACTGATATACAGTCCTAGTCCTAGTACTGCACTGCTGACTTATTCTTTCATTAGCTTCTGTAGAAATGCTCAGCCTTCTCCCTTGCCCCAGAGACCAGTGTCGTGTATGGAGCCTGCAGGTTACTGCACGTCAGCTGCTCAGTTATTTCTGTATCCCCAGAGAAGCCCTGTATGTCCGCTGGGCACAGTAGTAACTGACAGATGCTGAACAGGAAGAACTGTGCCTCTCACCTTTATGGTGTACACCCGTCTATGACAGAGAGGAGGTGCCACGCTCCACTAGAATGCTTACACACGAAATGGCGTTCCTTTGAAGTCAGTCTAGCGTACACTTAGATTGCAGGTTATACCGTAGCTTCCTAGTGCCAGTCATAGCACCAGGCTGTGTGTGCGCTCTCTTATTTTCCTCATTCTAGTGGACTGAGGCATCGATAGCAGATTGATAGGTGTTTATTGCAATGAATTAAATTTAGCAAAAAAAGTTCTAAATTTAAATGGACACTGTCTCCAACCAATTGTATTTTATATTTGAAAACCGGCTGCAGCCTGCCGTGATGTCATGACTGAATTAGGACCAATGCCAGCCGGGCAATTGGCCCTAATTCAGTCAGCCTGCGCTCGCTCCTTGCCTGTCAATCAGACAGGCAGGAGCAAGCGCTGAGAACACCGAGGATGTGCGTATTGGCTCCCTCACATGCCAGCCCTGCCTCCTGGCATATACGCTGCTGCTGCCGCCTCATGTCTGCCCTGCACTTGGGTATGTCTTTTTCGGGGGGAGGGGGAGAGCGGGATTCGGGGTAGCGCCATGGCCATAACAAAGCTATTGCTTTCAACCCAGGGTGCCTCCAGTTGTTTCACCACTACAGCTCCCAGCATGCCCTGACAGCCCCAATAAATGTCAGGGCTAGCTGGGAGTTTTAGTGATGAAACAACTGGAGGCACCCTGTGTAGATGAGATAAGGTCAGAAGTTGGCCCTCCAGCAGGCATCAGTGACATCGCGCCTGCTGGGGAAGTCTGCCTGGTAAGTGAGCGCACTACCAGGCAGACTAAAGGGCATTTCTCAGATAGTAAATAAAAATTTAAAGGCAGTAAGGGGGTTGGGGACAGATGGGCTATAGGCAGGGACAGAAAAAAAGATGGTGGGAGCTACTATTTAAGTAAAAAGTGGATTAAGATGGAACTGGTGACAACTATTGGCAGTGTTCAGCCTCAGAAATCTGTAGAATCCAACATGATCTGTTGATCGGAGAGCAACAAAGAGAAAAACAAGTGTACACCTGTCTGAACATCATAGGTTTTAGGCCTCCCACCCCACATCAGACATCGCGGCGAGATTGTGGCACTGTAAACGTTGGCATCTTGCCTATGAACAACTCTTGTGCCATCCATCGGATGTGTAGTTTAGGTTGTAGCCCCTCACTTTTTCTCTCATGGGTGGTAAGAATATATATGTGTCACCATGCATGAAGGGTCTCTGTGTATAGTTCAGAAGGATTTTTCCACATACGTACTCCACACCTTTCGGAACACCTTAGTTCTAGGGAGCATCGGGGATACAGTGGTTGGGTCATGAACTAATCATGTATACAGGAGATGTAACTAAGAATGATCCTATCTTCCAGCTAAGAGCAGTTACTCAGATAGGAATGGGGATATTTGTAGGTACTCGGTGTCCCTGTGGCCTCAGCCCTGCAGGTTGTGCTTCCTGCTGTTTCCGAAAGATTTATATCACGGGTAGTAGGGAATAGTTCCCTGAGGGGCTGCAACTTGCAAAGCGTGTTACATGTTCCATCAGAGCTAAAATAGTCATATAGAACTGCTGTTAAATCTTCTGGGCCCTGAATAAGCAATCCTTTTAGGGTTGTAAATTATTTGGGAATGCCCCGTCAGTACAGATGGGCTGAAAACACAACAAGTAAATTTGTTTGAAATCCCAGTCAGAATTGTAGGGCCACATTAGGGATCGACGGATTATCGGTTTGACCAATATTATTATCGGCCGATATTCGCGATTTTGTTATCGGTATCGGCATCTAACCTTGCCGATAATGCATCTTGCCCGCGACACCCGGGCCCTGCTTTTTTGCATCTCCCACACAGCCACGGTAGCCCTGTAAGAGAACCGCAGTGGCTGCCTGGGAGAGGCGCTTTGAACTCCGGTGTGGCGCTGCTGTGCTTAGACGTGAGGTCACGTCACCATGGGGGTGACCTCACGTCTAAATGCAGCAGCGCCATGTCGGCGTTCACTGTACCACTGATCAGTGTGCCCCGCTTGCCCTCGGTGTACAGTGTACAGTTCATGGAGGGAACTCAGCTCCATTCCGCATGACAGACAACCACCACCGTCACTATGTACTAGCCGTCCCACCCCCTCCTATAGACATGAATAGAGGTGGCGTCACAAACACGGAAACTCCAAGCTTCCATGTTCAGAACGCCATGGCGCTGGCCCTCAGATCGCGGTGGGTCCCAGCGGCTGCATCCCCTGTGATAAGACATCTTTTCCCCCTATCCTTTGGATAGAAGATAAGATGTTTTGCGGTGGGGTACCCCTTTAAAGGGTTTTTCAGGAGGGATTTTTAGAAAATTGTCTGGAATCAGCATGCTGGTCATAGTCCGATGTCGGCATAAACCTATATGCCTGCCCAATATGTCAGTTAATGTTTATGGGACAGCTCGGAGTGAAAACTGTCGGCTGACAACTATCTTGTGCGAGTCACAAGTTAAACTACAAAGGGTAAGGCCTTGTTCACATCAGTGCTGGAGCTCAGTTTACTGAATCCGTCATAATAGTGGGATGTGAACAGAGAAAAAAAATGCTGCAGATCAGTTTCTTTTTCCCCACTCAAGTCCTGCAAAACATAAGAAATGGAGGTGGCTGGGTCCATCGTGCAATGGATTGTCCAGCTCTAGTGTGATTCCTCACTCCATAGAAAACTTTCACTATTCAGCTGCTGCTTTACACAACTGCACCCTGCGCTTGATGTTGCGCTTGATGTTGCGCTTGATGTTGCGCTTGATGTTGCGCTTGATGTTGCGCTTGATGTTGCGCTTGATGTTGCGCTTGATGTTGCGCTTGATGTTGCGCTTGATGCAGCTGCACATTTAAAAAAAAAAATTTGTGCTGATTTTAATACCAGTGTTGATGACGCTTATTCATTGTTGGGAAGAATTATCAAAACCTGTGCAGAGGAAAAGTGGAGTAGTTGCCAATAGCAACCAGATTATTTGTTATATGTTCAAAACGGCCTCTGAAAATTGAAGTTGGAATCTGGTTGGTTGCTATTGGCATCTGCACCACTTTTCCTTTGCACAGGCTTTGAAAAACCTTCCTTTATCCTCTGCACTCGGCGACCCTGCTCTGTAACTTTACGTGGTCTCCACTTTGTGGCTTAGTTGTTGTAATTCCCTAAACCCTTTGGCCGGGTTCACACGTTCGGAAAATGTGACGAATGTCCAAAAAGAAAGAAACGTGTGGACGTTCCACACATTTGACTAATCCGACGGGCTCTAGGACTACTGGGAAATGTGCCTTCTCGCAGATGGCAGTGCATTTCCTTGCGGACTCTGCAGAAAGAATAGACTTGTCCATTCTTTATGTGGGTGCCGAGATCAGAATTTCCGTGGCGGAAACATCTGGTGCGGAAATTCTGCTATGTGAGCAGTGCAGCAAAATCCTATTGAAATCGATAGGACTCTGCTGCAACGGAATGTCCGTGTGGAATATTCTGTGTGGATGTTCCGCCTGTATAAACATACCCTTTCACTTTTCTATGCTGGAGTTCAGTGATCTCTTCAGAACGATCCATTCCCTCACATGTTTGTAAAAGCGATTGCTTTGGTAGGTGCTGGATTTTTTTTACCCATGTGGTAATGGGACTGAATTCAATGTTCAAGAAGAAGCCCAATACAATATACAGTGGTCCCTCAAGTTAAAATATTAATTGGTTCCAGGACGACCATTATATGTTGAGACCATTGTTTGTTGAGACCATAACTCTATGGAAACCTGGTAATTGGTTCTGAAGCCACCAAAATGTCATCCAAAAATAGGAATAAGTGAGGATTAAAGATAACTAAGTAGATAACTAATATAGATAAAGCAAATCCTTAAATATAAAAGTAAGAAAGAGCTGCTGGGAGCTGTAAATCACTGTCTATTTCAGTGTTTCCCAAAGAGGGTGCCTCCAGCTGTTGCAAAACTACAACTCCCAGCATGCCCGGACAGCCTTCGGCTGTCCGGGCATACTGGGAGTTGTAGTTTTGCAACAGCTGGAGGCACCCTCTTTGGGAGACACTGGTCTATGTAGAGGAAAGAAGCTTCTTCAGGGTCCTGTACAGAACACGCAATATCCCAAAAAAAAAATGGAGCCGCCCCCACCTGATGTCCAAAGGAGAAGCCAATGTGGCACTGGAACATGTAATACCTCCCTGTACTGTAGGGAGGCGCTACCAGACACCAGTCAGTGCATGTACTTTAGGAATACAGGGGTTTTATCAGTGAAATGTCCATTCTGATTGGTCGGTTCTTCCAGCCCTTGACACTTTTCGCAGATTCCATAGCATTGTATGTTGAGTCTGGTTTCAAGTTGCAATGGTCCAGAAAAGACCATTGTATGTTGAGGCCATTGTAAGTTGAGGGATCACTGTACATGAATGTACGCAGATATATATATCCAATGTGTGTGTGTGTTAGTGAAGGGTTATCTAGCTTTTCAGAGCTGGAAAGACTTCCATTTCTTATCGGACTAGGAATTGTTTACCTGGTGATGAAAGGTTCGCAAACAGAACCTCCTGCTCAATGAGGTAAATCTCCGCTCCTCCTGCGCTGCACCAAAAGTGCAAGGAGTCAAGGATTAGAAAAACAGTGTGTTAATAATCCAGTAAACCTGGGAATCCCAGCCGGTTATATGTTGTCATATGTTGGGAGTGCAGTTCTACTACAGGTTGCACTGGCTCCTGGGAAGGTCTCCTCTCTCAGGCTGCTTGTGATATGCTAATATGCAGTCCCACGTAAAGCCCTGCCTCAGAATATTGCTTTTATAATGCTTTGTTTATTGTCTTTAAGGCTCATTAATATGTAGAGTAAAATATCTTGAAGAAACCCAACAATGAAGTGTCTGTCCTAAGAAAAAAGGAAGTAGATTAGTGTGAAAGGGAAAATGTTAAAGTTTGATTTCCACCACCCACAGCCATCTGAAAAAACTTGTTCTTGTGCTCGGGCCCTACTATCACTTACTACACCAGAATGAGACCTTGTTGGGAGAGTCACATTCCCAGGCTCATTATTATAGAAACAAATGGCAGCTCCACTTCAGACTGCGGGGCGTGTGAGGCATTGCTAAGTAACTAGAAAATATTTGGGACGTTTCATAGTGGGTTTGATAGATTTAAGCTAACACTGGATTCTTAAGAAGCCAAGCCCTGCAGACAACATCAAATGTCCTATTTTTTGAAGCAGTGAACTAGGTGAGATCTGGGCTGCAGTTTGGAGAAACCTTACACTGGCTGACACAGCGGGTCCTGTGCTGGCTGCAGTGACATGAAGAAACATTGCAGCCATGACACTTTCCTCTTCTCAGGGCTTGTATGTACAGCAGAGCTGTGCCAATTCACCTCATCCTGGTGCTTTTTAATGTCACTGTCCTCTCCACTTGAGGTTTTCTGTGATGGGGTATGCATTGGAACATAGGATGTGATCTACTACATGGTCCCAAACTTTTATATGCCTTAGTATTAAAGGGGTTATCCACCATAAGGTGATTTTAGTATGTACCTGGCAGACAGTAATGGACATGCTTAGGAAGGATCTGTGCTTGTCTTGGGCTAAATGGCTATGCTGTGAAGTTACCATAATACTGTGGCTAGCTTTCTGTGCAGTTGTATTTCCTGTTTTCAGTTTTCTTGTTGGCCTACAAAGCCCATGATACCATTTTCCTCCATCCCACACATCAGCTACCCCACCCATTGAAACATAAATGAGCTGCAGACCTGTGGTTTTCAATCAGGATAACTCCAGCTGTTGCATTACTTGCAGATTGCTCTCTCTACCCATTGAAGCAGACAGGTGCCCTGTCATCAGCTGACTAGTGAGTCAGGTCTCGACCGCATTGCAATCTGGGAAAAATCCGAGACAGCAGTCATTTTGTATGCTGGTAAAAATAAATATTGGAGTGAAAATCACATAAGAATTGTGAGAAAGCCGTCACACACAGGTACAGACACTATATTATGAACTACACTAACTTTACAGCCCCTGTAGCATAGTCAAATTCCTGGAATACCCCTTTAATGTAGTTCTGTTCAACCCTGCCAAACCATTTTCTAATGAGAAATTAATCAGTGACTACACCAGTGTTTCCCAACCAGAATGCCTCCAACTGTTGCAAAAATGCAACGCCCAGCATGCCTGGACAGCTGAAGGCTGTCCAGGCATGCTGGGAGTTGTAGTTTTTCAACAGCTGGAGGCACCCTGGTTGGGAAAAACTGGACAGATTAAGCCAGTGGTCTTAAAACTGTGGCCCTCCAGATGTTGCAAAACTACAACTCCCAGCATGCCCGGACAGCCGTTGGCTGTCCGGGCATGCAGGGAATTGTAATTTTGCAACATCTGGAGGGCCACAGTTTGAAGACCACTGGATCAAGCCCTTTACAGCACTGCAAGCACCTGTTAGGCTTTGTTCACACAATGGAATTTCTGTGCGGAATCCCGCAGCAAAGTTCTGCACGGACATTCCACATTAGCCCCATTCATTTCAGTAGCATTCTGCTTTACAGTTCACATGGCAGAATTTTCAGGCCAGATGTTTCTGACGTGTAAATTCAGATTCTGGCATCCCCAGAAAGAGTAGTCATGTAAATTCTTTTCTGCAGAGTCCGCACAGAAATGCATTGCTGTCTGAGATGGCACATTTTTGTGCGGTCCTAGCGTCCGCAGAAATTTGCACAGAAATTTTCAGTCCGAAAATGCCTTAAATGGGTTATCCAAGTTTTAACTTTTCATTTGTGCCTGTGATGCCAAGTTATGTCTTAAGTGCTTTTCTTGCCTTACATGTGTTGGCTTCTTTTTGTCTTCCCTGACAAGCCAGCCTCTTGATGACGTGTATGGTCCAGCTGTATGTGCCACCGCCCCTGTGATCAGCTGTTGTCTCAAGCCGAACAGAATTCTGGGAAAGGTTTGAGACAGAAGTCACCCAGACAGCAGAGGAACCTGGGTGGACCATGAAATCACAAAAATTGGGTTGATCCATTTCAAACATGGAAGGCAAGTTAATGTACTGAAGACATAACTTGGCATCACGGGCACAATAGTACAAAGTTAATAAAACCTGCATAACCCCTTTTAAACAGCAGCACAGATCTGTAAAAGTAGCTACATGTTTGTTTTGGATATAGCTTTCTCTCCTGATCCCTTAGTACACTTGAATGGTGGGCCAAGAATTCATGTGCACTGAATGGAGGGAGGAAAGGGTAATTTGTGGCAGACACCTTTTTGTGGTTAGAATCTAACATGCCAATCCTCTGCTCCCACCAAGACACTGGCTTTAGGCTTGAAAATGAATAAGTGGACTTTGTAGAAAATTTGGACGAGACACGGCGCCTTCTTGTAGTTGATGGGTGGAAATAAAAGATTAAAACTAGCCCAGGTAATACCAAAAAGGCTATTTTTATTCAGGGTGCAACTTAAAAGTTTCGAACCTGGACCGGGTTCTTCATCAGGCAAGTGAATTACAAACAGAGGTGGCGGCAAATTAAAATATCCAGTCCAGCCATCCATCTTTTATTTCCACCCATCTACTACAAGAAGGCGCCGTGTCTCGTCCAAATTTTCTACAAAGTCCACTTATGTTTTACCGGACCTGCCAGTCACGGTTAAGGACTCAGAGGCAGCCACTTAGTTGCCACTTAACTTGCACTTGCTCATCATAATTACCAACAGTATTACACTAGGAACACGCCTCTTTATTTCCTTTCTTTACTGAAAATGAATACGCGCAGTCTATTTCTGCTGTGCTCGGTGGCCTGGTCTGGGTTTTTATTGATGGAATGCAGTTCTGTCATTTGGCGAGGTCTTTACCTGACAGCTAAACATCGACTTGAGCTTTTTTGCAGATACCTGTCTTCAGTCACTCTGTCCTGTCTTTTGTGTCTGAGATGTGGGCAGAAATTGATCAAATTTTTATTTATTTTTGTGGCCATAACAAATCTTGTTTTTGGTTTTATCTGGAGTTATACAAATTGCTGTATAAAATGTGCTTCTTGGCATAGGTAGACCATGATTAAAGGGGTTCTCTGGTGCTTAGACATCTTATCCCCTATCCAAAGGATAGGGGACAAGATGCCTGATCGCTGGAGTCCCGCTGCTGGGGACCTCGTGATCTTGCACGCGGCACCCCGTTTGTAATCAGTCCCCGTAGCGTGTTCGCTCCGGAACTGATTACCGGCAACAACAGGGCCGACGGCGTGTGACGTCACACCTCCGCCCCCGTGTGACGTCACGCTCCACCCCTCAATGCAAGCCTATGGGAGGGGGTGTGACAGCTATCACGCCCCCTCCCATAGGCTTGCATTGAGGGGTGGAGTGTGACGTCACACGGGGGCGAAGGCGTGAGGTCACACGCCGTCGACCCTGTGGTCGCCGGTAATCAGACTGATTATAAACGGGGTGCCGCGTGAAAGATCACAGGGGTTGCCAGCGGCGGGACTCCCGCGATCAGGCATCTTATCCCCTATCCTATTGGATAGGGGATAAGATGTCTAAGCACCGGAGAACCCCTTTAAACCACATGCTGGGTCAGCAAGGAAGACAAGGAAAGCATTTCCAGGCAAAGACATATGAATTAACATCAGCCACTGCTGTGATCTGTGATATTCATCTAGCTAAGGCTACTTACGGGGCAGCAGGGTGGACTTAAAAACTTCATATCCTCACTCACCATCTCTCAGGGTGAAAACGTCTCCCGGAGAAGGTGAGGATAAAAATGTCACCATATGTAATGCTTTGCCAAGCATTTATATATGGTAAAATCTAATGCTTGCTTCCCTTTAAGATGTTGACATGATCTAGGAGTAATCTGGTTTATCACTTTTAGGGTCTATTCACAAGGCAGAATTTCCGCACATCTGCACCAATTCCGCTTTCGCATTCATTTGGGTGGTTTCTGGCTTGTGCGGAATTGGTGCGGAATCCACATGCCGAAATTCATAAGTGTGAATGGGAGTGCGGAATCCCATAGAAGTCTATTGGAATTTAATTTGAGGTGGAATCTGTGCGGAATTCTGCATGTGGAAATTCTGTCGTGTGAATAGACCCTAAGGCTAGGTTTTCTCTTGTTTTTTGTTGTTGTCAAAAACGCCAATAAAAACACCCATTGTGCCGCATGGCAGATGTTAGCTGCAAGTCAATAGGGAACTGCAAAATGCCATATCCACTTGGCGTTTTTCAGTTTGACGTTATTTTAATCCTTTTGGTGTTTTCTGCTATTTTGGGTCGTTTTTCCAAAACGACGTCTTGTTGAGACTTTGGCATTTTTTTCGTGAAAATCTTGGCATTTTCCTCCCATAGAATTCTATGGGAGGGAAAAATGCCAAGAAAAATGCCATGTGAGTTTTAACTTTGGCATTTCTGCATGCGATTTTATTCTTTTTTTGGACTTAAGCGATCCAAAAAAGTGATGGAGATACCCTTTTTATTAAAATTTTGTATTGTACCATTAAAAAATAAAAGATAGTAGTGATGGGAAAAAATTGTATTGAACGAAAAAAAATTTTAGAACAAAATTTTTATTAAAGGGGTTATCCAGGAAAAACCTATTTAAAAAAAAAAATATTTTTTTATATAGATCAACTGGCTCCAGAAAGTAATACAGTAATTTGTAAATTATTTCTATTCAATTTTTTTTAATCCTTTAATTACTTATGAGCTGAAGAAGTTTAAGTTGTTCTTTTCTGTCTAAGTGCTCTCTGATGACACGTGTCTCAGGAACCGCCCAGTTTAGAAGCAAATCCCCATAGCAAACCTCTTCTACTTTGTGCAGTTCCCGAGACAAGCAGAGTTGTCAGCAGAGAGCACTGTTGCCAGACAGAAAACAACTTAACTTCATTTATTATTGAAAGGATTAAGATTTTTAATAGAAGTAATTTACAAATCTTTTTAACTTTCTGGAGCCAGTTGATATAAAAAAAAAAGTTATTTCCTGGAATACCCCTTTAACCCCTTCCTGCTACAGGACATATGCATACGTCCCAGCTGCTGACAGGTTTGTGCAACTGGACGTATGCATACGTCCTGTATTAATAGCTTCACTGTGCGGCTCTGCCCGGTGAAGCCGCCGGCGATCTCCGATGCTATCGGCAGCAGGGGATCACTGTGACATGTTCAGGGACCAGTCAGTGCGATCCCGCTGTGCGATCGCTCTGACTGGCTTTTTCCCTGACACTCTCTGCGATCAGAGCCTGGCTTCACTGTGTGGCTCTGCATAGTGAAGCTGCCGGTGATCTCCGCTGCTATCAGCAGCGGAGATCACTATGACATATACAGGGACCAATCAGAGTGGTCCCGCTGTGTGATCGCTCTGATTGGCTGTTCACTGACAGACTGGCCAATCAGAGCGCAGATCACGTGACCGGACTGTTTCTGGCTCTGTGATCGCGCTTCTGACAGTCAGTCTGTCAGAGAAGAGCGAGGAGTCAGGACGTGCTGCGGTCTGATCTGCCGTTTTCAGTAAAACACACACACATTATCCCCCTCAGCACACCACCTCCCCTTCCATCACCATAAAGTACCCCCCCACCTGTGCTCACCCCCCTCATCAGCCCCTCATCAGCTCTCTTCGCCCCTCATTACCCCCTGAGATCTTCGCCCCCTTGTCCCCCTGTGATCGTCGCCCCATTGTCACCAGAGACCGTCGCCCCCTGTCCCCTGTGGTAGCTGTGGCATGCTGATTATTATTTTTCAATATAAATCAGCCGTCCGCTATCACCGTTCGTCGCCCCTTGTCACTGTTCCAAAAAGTAAAAAAAAATAAATTAAAAAGTCAAAAAAAGAGCTTGAAACCACCCATTCACCTGTCCTTTGATCACCCTCCAGTGATCACCCCCTGAGACAGTCTCCCCCTGTCCCCGGTGGTAGCTGTGGCATGCTGATTAGTATTTTTCAATATAAATCAGCCGTCCACTATCACCGTCCGTCGCCCCTGTGTCACCTGTGTTTTCTGTCTGCTGTCACCTGTGATCGTCGCCCTTTGTCACTGATCCTGTTGTCATCCCTTTGTTATAGAAGTTAAAAAATAAACAAAACCTTTCCTGTCACCCCCTGTTTTTTGTGTTATGTATACCTAAGTGTACAACATGTCAGGCACATCACAGCGGATGTATTAGCTGGAGGAGGCCTATGAATTTTTGGCCTCAGAGATGGAGTCTGTGAGCGATGATGGGGACCCTACATTCCTAATCTCATCCTCGTTTTCATCCTCATCCGACTCGGACGTGCCACCCCCAAGGAGGTGACGCAGGCAGGCCACTGCAGCGCCCGCTGGGTTACCAGGCCCATCTGGGCTTTCGGAGCCCTCTGACTCCACATGGGTAGACCCAGACCAGGTTACACCACAGGAGGACAAGGGGCGAGTTCCTGGGTTTACAGGGAATGCAGGGATGCAATTCCCATTTGCTGGGTTGGCAGAAAAATACTTTAAGCTCTTTTTCATCGATGAGCTGCCAGAGCATTTGGTTGCGCAAACAAACCTCTACGCCAACCAATATATACCACATGGCGATGAGCAGGACACGTTTTGAGCAGATAATGAGGTTTCTGCATTATAATGATAATGCCACTTGTCCACCTAGAGACCACCCTAGCTATGACCGGCTATATAAAATTTGTCCGCTTATAGACCACCTAAATGCCGTGTTCCAGGCGGCATATGTCCCAGAAAGGGAAATATCAATTGACGAGTCCCTGGTGCACTTCAAGGGCAGGCTACAATTCCGCCAGTACCTGCCCAGCAAAAGGGCACGGTATGGGGTAAAGATGTACAAGCTCTGTGAAAGTGCATCAGGATACATGTACCAGTTTCGTGTATATGAGGGGAAAGACTCGTCAATTGTGCCCCCCTGTCCTGGGATTTACAGGCAAGATAGTATGGGATTTGGTGCACCCCATACTAGACCAGGGATACCACATCTACCTGGACAATTTCTACACCAGCGTCCCCCTATTCAAGTGCCTCACTGCATGTGGGACAGTAGCATGTGGCACTGTCCGTAAAAAACAGAGAATCCCAAACCTCTGCTGCTCCACTGTGCAGCGATCGCATACTTTGTGTCAGATACAAGGACAAGAGAGAGGTCCTTGTTCTCAATTCACCAAAAGATCACCGAAGTGATCCACTAAATCCCTATATTTCCCATATATTTGTTGAAAGGTATAATCTTTATTAATTTCAAAACACCAACAAAAAAGGAGTTAAAATTGCAGTGTATCTCTCCTCCTGTATTATTAATTATCTGTGCCAGCCAGGCATCACTTATTATCTACCTGTGTGTACCTGCAGTGTACACACGGTTAGTGGAGGAGTCTACACTGTATATTAAAAAACCTATCCTATGCCCCCCTCGACATGTTTCGCCGCAAGACGCGGCTTTGTCAAGAGGCTTAGGGGCACTGACAAAGCCGCGTCTTGCGGCGAAACATGTCGAGGGGGGCATAGGATAGGTTTTTTTAATATACAGTGTAGACTCCTCCACTAACCGTGTGTACACTGCAGGTACACACAGGTAGATAAGTGATGCCTGGCTGGCACAGATAATTAATAATTCAGGAGGAGAGATACACTGCAATTTTAACTCCTTTTTTGTTGGTGTTTTGAAATTAATAAAGATTATACCTTTCAACAAATATATGGGAAATATAGGGATTTAGTGGATCACTTCGGTGATCTTTTGGTGAATTGGTTTAAATAACCCTCCATATATTGGTCCGCAGTTGGATCATAGGTCCTTGTTCTCGCCACAATACATGGTCACGCCACCACCCCTGTTTCTGTACGTGGGGCCCCTACAGAAATCCATAAGCCAGACTGCATCCTGGCTTAAAATAAGTTCATGGGAGGGGTGGACTTGTCTGACCAGGTGCTAAAGCCATACAGCGCCATGAGAAAGACAAGGGTGTGGTATAAGAAACTGGCTGTGTATATGGTACAAATGGCCTTATATAACGCCTTTGTCCTGTACCGACATGCCAGCCAGAGTGGGACGTTCTTGGAGTTTCAGGAGGTGGTCATAAGGAACCTGATATTTGGGGACCAGGAAGGTGCAGGCCCCAGCACTTCCGAGTCCTTACGGATTGTGCCAGAGCAGCATTTCCCCAGTGAAATCCCCCACACTGGGAAGAAGGGGAGGACCCAAAAGAAGTGCAGGGTCTGCTATAAAAGAGGGATCCACCGGGACACTACGTACCAGTGCGAGACCTGCCCCACTCAGCCGGGACTGTGCATCCCATGTTTTAAAATGTATCGCACATCCCTGCAATTTTAATTTGATCCATCTTAGCCCCCGTGTATCGCATCACATGCCACTGTTTTTTCTTAATTTTACTCCCCCCCCCCCCCCCCCCATTTTATTAGAATCTGTGGCCTAGTGTGCCACTTATTATTTTTCTTTTTACCCCAAAACCATTCCAGCAAAATGTGGTACAGTGTGCTGCAAATTTTTTTCATTGTACCACAAAACCATTTATTTGGTAGTGTGCCACAAATTATTTTCTATATATCCTTCTGTTCGGAGACATGAAGTGCGCCAGCAGAGCACTAAATGTCCACCTATTGGGTGTTTTCTTAAGCAGGAGAAATTGGGCTTCAAATTT
This sequence comes from Hyla sarda, assembly GCF_029499605.1. Taxonomy (NCBI): domain Eukaryota; kingdom Metazoa; phylum Chordata; class Amphibia; order Anura; family Hylidae; genus Hyla; species Hyla sarda. Next base: position 268,282,266 of record NC_079193.1, on the reverse strand, counting down.
TGGGGTCCATTTCCACCTATTACCTCCTGTCAAAAATGAAAATTGGGGGTAACATTATCATTTTAGTGTTTAAAAATCAAATTTGTCATTTCCAACTTCAACACAAAGTCGTCAAACACCTGTGAGGAGTTAAGTCTCACTATACCCCTTGTTATGTTCATTGAGGGGTCTAGTTTCCAAAATATTATGCCATGTTGGGTTTTTTGCTGTTCTGGCACCCTGGGGACATGCTAAATGCAACATGCCCCCCAAAACAATTTCACAAAGCCAAATTTTGCTCCTTCTCTTCTGAGACCTGTAGTGCACCAGCAGAGCACTTAACATCCACCTATGAAATTGGGCTTCAAATTATGGGGGGTATTTTCTGCTTTAACCCTTTGTAAAAATGTAAAATTTGTGGGAAACGAAGCATTTTTTTATTATTATTATTATTTTTTTTACATATGCAAAAGTCGTGAAACCCCTGTGGGGTATTAAGGTTCACTTTACCCCTTGTTACGTTCCCCAAGGGGTCTAGTTTCCAAAATGTGATGCCATGTGTTTTTTTTTTTTTGCTGTCCTAGCACCATAGGGGCTTCCTAAATGCGGCATGCCCCCAGAGCAAAATTTGCTTCCAAAAAGCCAAATGTGACTACTCCTCTTCTGAGACCTGTAGTGCGCCAGCAGAGCACTTTTCACCCCCATATGGGGTGTTTTCTGAATCGGGAGAAATTGGGCTTCAAATTTTGGGGGGTATTTTCTGCTATTACCCTTTTTAAAAATTTAACCTTTTTGGTAAAACAAGCATTTTAGGTAAAACATTTTTTTTTTTATACTTTTGCAAAAGTCATGAAACACCTGTGGGGTATTAATGCTCACTTTATCCCATGTTACATTCCCCGAGGGGTCTAGTTTCCAAAATGATATGCCATGTGTGTTTATTATTTATTTTTATTTATTTTTTGCTGTTTTGACACCCTAGGGGCTTCTTAAAGGTGACATGCCCCCCAAAAACCATCTCAGAAAAATGTTCTCTCCAAAATCCCCTTGTCGCTTCTGAGCCCTCTACTGCGCTCGCCGAACACTTAACATAGACAGACATATGAGGTATGTGCTTACTCGAGAGAAATTGGGCTACAAATACAAGTAACATTTCTTTCCTTTTACCACTTGCAAAAATTCTAAAATTGGGTCTACAAGAACATGAGAGTGTAAAAAATGAAGATTTTGAATTTTCTCCTTCACTTTGCTGCTATTCCTGTGAAACACCTAAAGGGTTAAAACGCTGACTGAATGTCATTTTGAATACTTTGGGGGGTGTAGATTTTATAATGGGGTCATTTATGGGGTATTTCTAATATGAAGACCCTTCAAATCCACTTCAAAACTGAACTGGTCCCTGAAAAATATCGAGTTTGAAAATTTTGTGGAAAATTGCTGCTGAACGTTGAAGCCCTCTGGTGTCTTCCAAAAGTAAAAACTCATACATTTTATGATGCAAACATAAAGTAGACATATTGTATATGTGAATAAAAAAATATAATTTATTTTGAATATCCATTTTCCTTACAAGCAGAGAGCTTCAAAGTTAGAAAAATGCAAAATTTTCATTTTTTTCATCAAATTTTTTGATTTTTTTCACCAAGAAAGGATGCAAGTTACCACAAAATTATACCACTATGTTAAAGTAGAATATGTCATGAAAAAACTGTCTCGGAATCAGAATGATAAGTAAAAGCATTCCAGAGTTATTAATGTTTAAAGTGACAGTGTTCAGATTTGCAAAAAAGGCCTGCGTTCTTAAGGTGAAAATGAGCTGTGTCCTTAAGGGGTTAATTTTTAAACAGGGATCCATTTGTGTGTGCGGGCAGGGAACTAAAAATGTAGCCGACAATAATAAAAATGTAGTGTGTTTGTGTGTCTTTCACTTTTTTAGTTTTCTTTTTTTTTAGGTAGTACTACTAGTCACAGCATGCAACACACTGTTCAATGATGAGTAGTAGTATCTGTACTAATTGACAGATTTCCTGTGACACCCGTTGCGATCCTTCAGTATAATGTATAGATGCTTCCGGCTGCTCTTCTTTGGTCCCCTGCACTGCCGTATATATACACCTATTCATATTTCCCGCAGAGAGCTGTGATTGGCCAGATGGTTCCAGCCAATCACAGCGCTCTGTGGGAAATAGTAATATGTGTATATATGGCAGTGCAGGGGACCATAGAAGAGCGGCCGCCTGCATCTATACATTATACAGTAGGATCACAGCGGGTTTCAGGAGTGACACTCGCTGTGATCTGTTTATTATTGCAGGTACTACAGCTCCCATCATGGAGCAGAGTGTGTTTCATGTTGGCAGCAGTAGTACCTGCAGTTAAGGACAGATCACAGTGTATGTCACTACTGATACCCGCTGCAATCATCCTTAATCCCTGGGATGCAGAGCGGCTTTCTCCTGCGCTCGCATCTCTGCTCTGTACTCCGGCCGGCCACTCACCATTCATATTTTACTCAGAGAGCGGGGATTGGCTGCCACCATCCGGCTTTTTTTTTTGTACTGAACAAATTTTGAAAAAGGGGCAAAAAATGCAATTTCCACTCAAAGGGAAAAACACAGGGAAAATCTGTGGCAGTTTTTCTGGGGTTTTTGGTGAAAAAAATAAATGTGCCAGAAAATAAAACAGTGGAAACCTAATCTAAGTGTTAGGCACTGTGTGAAATTTTCTAATGTTTACTATAGTTTCACCCTTTTCAGTCAGGAGTAAACATCATAAAGTAATTAAATGGGTTGTCTAAGCTTATAAAAGTCCAGATAGAGTACAATCAAAAGGAAGCTTCGTTTGGTGCAGGCTAGTGGCGCTGACCGGAACAGAGGATCAAGGAGCCAGGATAAAATCCATCTGGTTTATTTCCAATAATGCAACGCGTTTCGCTGCGCATGCGCAGCTTCTTCAGGCATGGGAAGAAGCATGCCTGAAGAAGCTGCGCATGTGCAGCGAAATGCGCTTGATCCTCTGTTCCGGTCAGCGCCACTATCCTGCTCCAAACAAAGCTTCCTTTTGATTTTACTCTTTATGTGCTCAGGAAGGCTGCAGACGGAATTTATTTTACTACACACCTTTCCCATTGTTGTGTATGTAGTTGCACAACCTGATCTGGTAAGCGGTATTGAATCTACCCAATTGTCAACCCCCACCACCTACGTTACTCCTGGGATAAATTTATTGAGGACCTATTGTTATGATGTGTCACCTATATCGTTGCATTGAGGAACCATAGTTGTGGTGAATACTCAGTAGCAGACTGCTCGGTACATTGTTTATTCAACTAGAGAAAAATAAACAGACCTGGTCGCACATCCACAACATGCACCTATGATCTAATGCTTTTCAGCAACAATTATTACACTAACTTTATGATCATGAAGTGCAAGCCCGCTAGCCACGTCACGGCCACCTGTAAGTAATGGGTCCCCAACATCCCTAGCATAGAATGGAGCAGCACTAAGTGGTGACAACAACCACCCGAACACCAGTGCCCACAGGGGGAATGACCCACTGGCAGAGCAGCCCCAATGCCACTCAAACCAGTCCCCAGGCCACACCTCCCCACAGACACTGCGCCGGGGCAGCAATGGTTGCCACATAGCACCGCACCAGTTTGAACTGCCCGGTACATTGTGTAGTGGCTGTGCTGGGTAACTGCAGCTTTAAAGGGGTTCTCCGTTGTTTATACTGTTTTTTGTGTATGTGTGATTATTTTTGTGTGTTGTGTGTGTATAAGTATGTGTTTTTTTATGTGTGTTGTGATTATGTATATATGTATTTTCTTACTTTTTGTGAAGATCCTGAAGCTGGCCCCTTTATCTTCCAGCGGCTTGCTGTGTACCTTGGCCTCTGCCATGTTGTGTTCGGTAAGTGGGATGTCGGGGGGGGGGGGGGGTGTTCTTGCTTCTGTCCTTCCTATCTTCTGACGTCCGAGGCAAATCTTTTCTTCCTGTTTCCTCCGTGGCTCAGCGACGAATCTGCGACCTCTTCCGGCGCATGCACAGGTAGTTTTTTTTTTTTTTTACCAATAAAGTTTTTTTTGTCTAATTGACAAATTATCTGCGCTTGCGTGAAGCTACGCTATTAGCGTACACCTAACGTACGCTACGCTGTTAGCGTAGCACTTGCGTACTCGTGCATGCACAGACAGTTTGTCAATTAGACAAAAAATACATTGGTAAAAAAAAAAAAAAAATACCTGCGCAATGCCTGGAAGAGGCCGCAGATTCGTCGCTGAGCCACGCAAGAAACAGGAAGAAAAGATTTGCCTCGGACATCAGAAGATAGGAAGGACAGAAGCAAGAACACACCCCCCGACATCCTACTTACCGAACACAACATGGCGGAGGCCGAGGTACACAGGAACCCACTGGAAGAAAAAGGGGCCAGCTTCAGGATCTTCACAAAAGGTAAGAAAATGCATATATACATATTCACAACACACATAAAAAAACACATACTTATACACACATAACACACAAACATAACAAAAAACAGTATAAACAAGGGAGAACCCCTTTAATGTATTGCCACACTGTGCTTCTGGGATACTATTAGTGCATGCAGAGTTAAAAAAAAAAAAATCCTTAGCAGTTTACAAACCTTGTTTGATAAGCGGGACCTGGAAATGTTCTCAGTGGAAAGTTTCTGTATGCTCTGTACAATAGAGATAAGCAGCGACCATTCAGCAGTCAGTCTTACAAGTGGTGGAAGCAGAGGGTGGCTATTTGTGGGAATAATGTTTGGGACTATAATTGTAGTGATAAAACTGGGTGTCTGTGATTGTGTAGTTTTAGGTGACAGAGGTTGCTTATAGTAAAGCCATATAGACGTAAGGAGTTCTCTGAAGTTTTTCTTTTCTAGTACAATATTTTTTTATAGTATTACCTATAAGGTTTTTCTCAAATGAGGTGGATTTCATAATTTTGAAACACAAGAGCTTATAAAATGTTAGAAAACTTGCTACTAGTTGTGCTCCTGACAGCATATGGGGTAGCGTATTTTTATCTGTGTCCATTGTAAAGGGGTACTCTGGTGGAAAACAAATATTTTCAAATCACTTGGTGCCAAAAAGTTAGACAGATTTGTAAATGACTTCTATTAAAAACTTCTCAATCCTTCCAGTACTTATCAGCTGCTGTATGCTCCAGAGGAAGTTGTGACGTTTCCAGTTTGACCACAGTGCTCTCTGCTGACACCTCTGTCTGTGTCAGAAACTGTCCAGAGTACAAGCATGTGCCCATAGCAAACCTCTCCTGCAAAAGCATTTTTGGGTGCAAAAAATATGTACCACTGCCTGTAAAATATGTAGAACAAAATAGGTGTGTGTGGGTTGTGTCTTTTTTAGTTTCCTCTCCACACCCACCTCTGGTTTACCCCTGGAGAGGTAATCCCACTGCTGGACAGGAAACTTGAGAAGATAAAACAAAGACTTTCCCTTTCCACACCCATTCCTATGGATAGGGAGCCTGAGGAGTTGTCACCCATTACATCCTAGCAAATAGATCTGGGCTTCAGGTAGCCCAGATTGGTACCATGTGAGTGGGGCTCCTTGAAGATGTAAGTTTCCTCTCCAAACAGCCTTTTTCTTTTTTTTTTTCTGGCAATTTTTTGACCCCGCATCTTTATCATAAGTTTGTGATTCTTTCATCTTGTGACTTAAGGGTTTTATACTGAAGAAATGTGGAAAAATGCCAGTGCTTCACCCACATGGCTTTTTACGGCATTTCTTTTTTTTTTTTTGCTCCCATGCTTCTTGGTGCTGCCTCCATGCGAGTAAACTGTGACCAGGGAAGGATTGAGTTAGTGTGGGGGGAGAGCGCTGGCCATGTCTGGCTCTAAAGCTTCTGATACTGATGTGCTGTGCACGTGAATTCAGTACATGGTGACATACCGGCACTGGTAACCACAACTTCCAGCCGGGGCCCTTTTGGTGGGCGGGCTCTTCACAATAACTACCATTTATCATTCAGAAAAGAACTCCACTCTCCAGAAACCTACACACATATCATTGTATTTACACAACTTTTCTGTGTACATTTGTTGCAATTTGCACAAAAACAGTGACTTTTTAACTTCTGCCTTTTTTGCCAAATGTGCTTTATATATTTCAAGATATACAACTTTTTTGTTAAAAAGTTGCAAAAATTACCCCAAAAGGAGAATTTCCCCCCCCAAACTCCCTTCAGCCACCCCCCTGCTGATCAATTTGAGATGTTTGACTCCCCCCCCCCCCCCCCCCCGACAAACTAAAATAGCAAAAATAAATGCAAAAATAAAACTGAAAAGCCAGGCACAGTCCATGTATAGCACACCTTATACACTCGTATAAATGAAAACAAAGCCTATATTTTACAGGTTAGTGAGTGCCACTGACTTCTCTACTACTCTGATCAATTGATACTGTATAATAATAATGTCTCCTTGTAGGAAATGTTGTGTATGCTGTCAAACAATATTTGTGGCTTTTAATGGGCTCTAGGTAGACATGACAATACAGGGGTGTGGAAATTTTATAAAAAACTTGTCCACGGGGCTAAAATGGAGCAAAATCTACTTGTCACTCATGACGATCCAATTGTCTGGGCCAATTTTCGCTTTTACGCTCTAATTTTTTTCCTCCTTGCCCTATAATAGCCATAACTACCTACTATAAGGATACCTTTTAATTTTTCAAGAACATATTCTCTGAACCAAAAAAAAGAAAAATAAATAAAATAAATATATATTTATATTAAGGGAAGTGAAATTGAAATAGTAAGATAATTTTGCAGATTTGGTGTTTTTCTTTTCTGCGCCATTTACCTTGTGGTTGAGGTAACATGTTAGTTTTATACTTTAGGCGGCTGATTACAGCGATACCAGATTTGTATCGTTTTCATCATGTTTTACTAATTCTGAACTTTTTCTAATTTTTTTAATTGCCATTTTTTAACCCCTGTAGCTTTATTTTTTTTTAATATACCAGGCTCTATTAGGGCTAATTTTTTGCACCATAATCTGTTTTTTTGTATCGGCACCATTTTGGTATTGATCTGACTTTTTAATCGCTTTAAAACTTTTTTCCTGGGATATTATAAAAATTGCAATTATGTGGTTTGGTATTTTTTTACATTTACCGTACGGGATACATAATGTTATATTTTAATAGGTTGTACAATTACGCATGAAGCGATACCAAATATGTTTATTTTTATTATGTTTGCATGTTTTTATATAGGAAAAGGGGGTGATTTGAACTTTTAACATGGAAGCGGTTAATGCAGCGGTCTTCAAACTGTGGCCCTCCAGATGTTGCAAAACTACAACTCCCGGCATGCCCGGACAGCCAACAGCTGTCCTGGCATGCTGAGAATTGTAGTTTTGTAACATCTGGAGGGGCACAGTTTGAAGACCACTGGGTTAATGTGTCTTTCAAACTTTTATTAAAACTTTTTTTTTTTACACTTTATTACACTTATAGGAGGAATCATTAGATTCCTCAGACAGATGAATAGAGTTCTATTGAACTCAACTAATCTGTGTGCTCTGTGATCCATTGATAGAGCCTGGTCCAGCCAGGCTCTATCAATGACAGAGCGGGACAGCAGGGAACAGAGGTAAGCCCTCCGGCTACCTCCATAGTGGATCGCCCCCCGCTATCGCGCTGCGCCACTAGCCTACCAGGGAGCATTCACATGCCCCTTTTAGATGCCGCTGTCAGCTTTGACAGCGGTGATCTAAAGGGTTAATAGCCAGCCGCGGCGATCGCCGCATGCTGGCTATTAGCGGCGGCCCCCGGCTACTGAGAACAGCCGGGGGCTGCAGAGTATGGAGCGGGCAGTAATCCCGAGCCCGCTTCATACTCCCCTGTGAGCGCTGCATGCGTCTCCCCATACAGACGCGCCTCCTCCCCTCAGCTCTCCGAAGCTACAGCTGGGGGGAGTGAAGGCAGAGGACGCAGGTCTACACGGGGAGCAAGAAGCCACACCCCCTCATCTCCCCCCGCACATCTGCAGAGCAAGAAGCCACGCCCCCTCATCTCCCCCCCCCCGCACGTCTGCAGAGCAAGAAGCCACGCCCCCTCATCTCCCCCCGCATGTCTGCAGAGCAAGAAGCCACGCCCCCTCATCTCCCCCCGCACGTCTGCAGAGCAGGGGAAAGAAGACAAATACACAGCTACTCATCTCCCTTGCTGTGCTTCGGAGGACACATGCTGCAGAGTATGGAGCAGGCAGGAGTCGGCAGCCCGCTCCATACAGACTGCAGATCGCGACCACACTTGTCAGGTCCGGCCCTGCTTGCCCGAAGCTGGGCTAAGGGCCGGACAAATTCACCTGCCCGTTGCCCAAAACTGCTAGTCCCGGGCGTCGGGTGATCGAAATTCCACGTCCCTGCAATAGAATACTGGGATGACATGCCTTACCCTACCTACTATTTATAAAAACCTGTGCATAGGATTTGTCGAGCAGTTGCCAACAGCAACCGATCATGTTGCTTTTTTTTTTTTTTTTATTATTCAGAGGCCTTTTAAAATTTAAGCAATCTGGTTGCTATTGGCAACTGGTCAGCATTTCCTGTGCCCAGGTACTCCCCATAGATGCCTGAGGTATATGTATAGTAAGATGGAGAGACTATTATGTTCTGTATTATTAGTCCCTGACTAGACCTTGATCCTTGGAGTGATCATGTGTTAGAACACCTAGTGCTCTGTATACAGCTGCACAAGGCAGATCTTCAGCTTCATATGTGGCCTGTAACCATGACAACATGAAGTGTCTCTCCCACATGCCATGCTCAAAATAGCTGCTTCTCATTCCAGTCCTGAGCTGCATGGCTGTCATCCCATATTGTTACTAGATTAACCCCTTAGCTCTCCCATTTTGCGCCAACGTCAGTGCCTGGCTCCACTGTGCCCTTTCTGGGGCATGAAAGTGATTCTATCTTACTTGGCAGTGGTATGGTGCTTATGTAATGGGCTTATCTTCTTCCAGAAGGCTTGTCGGTGGCAAGAATAATTCATTATTGCATGCACAAGTATGTTTTATCAGGAGCAGAAAAGGCTTGTTGACTAGATATGCTGTTTCCATGACTAAAGTGTCTTAAGGAGTTAAATGGCCAGCTTCTAAGGTCCGCTTGCCAAGAACAGTAAGCCCTCTCTAGAGACTTGTATGGGGTTATTAATAACATAATGGGAATTGCATGAATTACATCTGGTTGATATTTGTTTTCTTACATTGTCCTGCAAGCAGACACAGCCATAGAGTCAGTGAGTGTGGACAACGTGTAATCTGCTAGTATCTGGTAATTGTTTGGTGTAAGGTTGTGTTCAGACAGGTTGTGTCTTTTGATTTGCTGGGTGGAAGCTTTCTGACTGTGTTCAGCTTCAAAGTACTTTCTCCACTTTTCAACTTTGGCGACTAATGTCTGCCACTCTGAATGTGTCTGACCAACTTCTCTTGGTGGTAATGGAGAGCCGCTGCAGAAACAGCCTGTCATCTGGGGTGTAAGTTGAATTTGGAGCTGGAGATTTACCTATTGTGCTTATGTCTAGACCTTTGGGCACAAATCTGCCACTAAATGCATGTAGTTTCAAACAAATTCACTCCTTGTGATGGCCCATGTGATTCCTAACATATTTGTAAAAATGACTAAAATACCCCAGTTAAACTGCTCTAAAGTCTTAGCCACTGAAGGGTTTCCATTATGTGCTGGAGAGAGTACTGTGTACCTACATCTCTGTGCTGTCCATGCAAAGTAAATCAAGGCTTCCCTCTCATCCCAGCAGCAGTACTTGGTGTAATCCTTTTATTGCTTTGCTGTTATTTCTTTTCTGCTTATAGCACTTGACAAACCCAATGCATCAATAACCCCTTCCATCTTCACATGCCATCTAACGTAGTGTAGTGTTTAAATAGACCCAAGCACAGTGCCAACCTATTTAGTACTTAGGGTAATCTTTTCCTTGCTGCCCTGCTGTTTCTGGCCACAATGCACCTTGCAAAAAACACGTGTGTTAGGATCTATAGTAGTGGGCTGCGTAAATAATTAGCCTAAAAGTTCATGCTTGTTCAGTGCAATTTGTCAGCCATTAACCCATCAGATGCCGTGATCAATACAGATCACGGCATCTGCAGCATCACGGTCACAAAAATGGCACTGAACAGTATTAGAAATTGGATAGCCGTTTAAGGTCCCCCGTTTGCTCTGGTGATGGTCACTCACCTGTCCCTGGCGCTCCGGACCGTTCTCTTTAGGATCCCCTGCATCGCCGTCACTCTCCTTCGTCATCACGTGCGCAGCGACGTGATGACTGCGATGGAGAGCGACAATCCAAGGCAGCAGAGACGGTCCGGAGCGGCGGGGACACCACGGGGACCGACGACAGCAATGAAGGGCGACATCCAGGGCAGCAGTGGTATCATATGGTATCAATAAAAAGTACAAAAATGAAAAAGTTATAGGTCTTCAAAATAGGGGAATTTTAAACGTACTAATTTGGTTAAAAAGTTTGCGAAATTTTTTATTTATTTAAGTTCAACAGTAATAGAAAAGTATGTTATCATGGGTATCATTTTAATCTTATTGACCCAAAGAATAAAGAACACATGTCATTTTTACCGTAAATTGTATTGCGTAAAAACAAAACCTTCCAAAATTTGCAAAATTGCGGTTTTCTTTTTAATTTCCCCACACAAATAGTATTTTTTTGGTTGCGCCATACATTTTATGGTAAAGTGAGTGATGGCATTACAATGGACTACTGGTTGTGCAAAAAAGAAGCCCTCAGACTAGTCTGTGGATGAAAATATAAAAGAGTTATGATTTTTTGAAGGCGAGGAGGAAAAAAAGCGAAAATGTAAAAATAAAATTGTCTGAGTCCTTAAGGCCCAAATGGGCTGAGTCCTTAAGGGTTAATGTATGGGTGGTATATGAAGAAACCTCTTTTGATTTGCTAACAGGGTATGACGGCACAGGATGTGGCTGATGGACGAGAAGTTATAAACTTCACAGTGTGCATGAAATCAGATTTTAGTGTTTGTTCATAGATTATGAAGTGTAAGACAATGTATCGGGTCACTTTATTTTTTTATTTTATAGTTATTACTATTTACATAAACAATTTCTGAAATCCTTCACTCTGTTTAAGTGAACCAGAGTTGTGTAATGTGAAATACCTTTAGGATATGTTTACACTGCAGAATGTCTGGGTGGATTATTAATAAACAGCAGAGTCCTATTGATTTCAATGGATTTCTGCTGCACAGTTTACACGGCAGATATTCCATCCCAGATGTTTCTTGTGCAAAAATTAATATTCTGGGGCCACAAAAAGCATAGACCACTCTATTCTTTCTGCAGTACTGCAAGGAAATGCATTGCTGTCTATGAGATGGAGCATTTCTGAGAGGCCCTAACGCCCGCCAGGTACTCAAATGTTCGTACATTTTTTTCTCTAAATAGATAAGTAGCCATAGCATGGAATAAATTATATGTTGTAATGTTTAATTGTGCGACTGCCTCTTTGCCGTTAAGTTTACCATATAAGTTAATGGCAGGCATGCATGTGCATCATTTAGGTTGGTATCTTTTAGCATAAAATACCTTTTTCCAAACTTTGTATGAAACTGATGAGGCACATTCCAGCTTTCACGTTTTAAGATACTGAAATGTGTTGTTTTGCTTGTCTAAAAATCTACATTTTTGGTCAGATAGAACCAGAGATATACCAGTTGGAGATTTGTGGGAAAATCTGTCTCATGTAATTTCTCACCTTTTGTAGGAATTATAGAAATGTCATGCCTTAGGCTGAAGAACACTCAGAGCCCCATACCCTTTGAGGTCTGTCTGTCAAATCATCTGACAGTACTTTCCATAGCTGTAGACTTTGTCAACCTTTGTGAATCAGCACAATTGTTGCAAGTCTGTTCATGGATAAGGTCCTACAATTTAAGGATCTGCCCGATTTGCTATAATAAGGACTTTGCACCTAAACAATTACACCCATTTGACACTTTGAAGTCTGCAGTCAGCAAGCAGTTGTACTCTCGAAGCCATGGGCAGTAAGTGTTATAGTAATCAGATGCGACTGTTCTGCAGTCTATAGTATGAAACTATATGCTGCTGTACAGGGGTAGGGGTTTCTGCGCTATAGACATTCTAGTAGTCTCCAAAACTTGCAAAGTTAATAGGTAAGGTGCCTCAATTGAAGATCCCCACCTATTGGACACTTATATTATCGCCTGTGAGTATACCAAAAAATGTCTTATGGCACAATGACTTCAAAGGGGTACTCCAGTCCTAAGACATCTTATCCCTTATCCAAAGGACAGGGGATAAGATGTCTGATCGCTGGGGACCACCGCAATCTCTCGTGCAGCTGAAGGGTCACGACTATGGGGCCGGAGTATTGTGACGTCAAAACTCCGCCCCCTTGTGATGTCACTGGCCATTGCACCCCCTCCCATAGGCTTGCTTTGAGGTGGGGGGGGGGGGGGGGGGGGGGTCGTGACGTCATGATACTCTGGCCCTGCAGTCGTGACCCTTCAGACACGGAGCGATCATCACTCTGTGCAGCTGACTTAGGTGGGTGCTGCATGAGAGATTGTGGAGGTCTCCAGTGGTGGGACCCCTGCAATAAGACATATTATCCCCTGTCCTTTGGATAGAGAGTAAGATGTCTTGGGGCCGGAGTTCCCCTTTAAAGGGGTACTCCGGTGAAACCCTTTTTTCTTTTAAATCAACTGGTGGCAGAAAGTTAAACATATTTGTAAATTACTTTTATTAAAAAAAAATCTTCATCCTTCCTGTACTTATTAGCAGCTGAATACTACAGAGGAAATTCTTTTCTTTTTGGAATGCTCTCTGATGACATCACGAGCACAGTTCTCTGCTGACGTTATTATAATAACGCTTTATTTATTGTTGTCCTTAGTGGGATTTGAACCCAAGTCCCCAGCACTGTGAGGCAGCAGTGCTAACCACTGAGCCACCATGCTGCCCTTAGCATACATCTGCTATGCATGTTTGCTAAAATGGACAGAGAGGTCAGCAGAGAGCACTGTGCTCGTGATGTCATCAGTGTTCCAAAAAGAAAGGAATTTCCTTTGTAGCATTCAACAGCTATTAAGTACTGGAAGGATTAAGATTTTTTTTAATAGAAGTAATTTACAAATATGTTTAACTTTCTGACACCAGTTGATTTAAAAGAAAAAAGGTTTTCACCGGAGTACCCCTTTAAAGCTGTGTTCACATGTGGCATGTTTGTGTTTTTTACACAGTACAGCTAATCAGATTATTAAACCCTATTTACATGCAGTTGAAGAAAAATCTACTGCAGATTGTATGAGCGGTGAGGGTTTTATATAGAAAATCTTATATATTTTTTTTCCAGACTTTACAGTGGGTTACCCCCCCCCCCCCTTTACAGTGTGTTGATGAATGTATCTGCATGTGAACATAGCTGCCTAACGTATCTTACAATTTCATGTATTGCGAACAGATTTTGCAAGTGGTGATAATAAAGCACATATGTGTTTTGCCTCCATATTTATTTGTGATCTTATAGCAGTTCGTTTAGTATGTCTTTCTGGTAAATCAAAATATTTTGATTCTCATATGTACTTCCAAGCACATGGTTCCACACATTCACTATTCTCTGTAATGGAAGTGTTTCCGACACTGTGTCTCACATTTACAGCTGCCAATCCTCTGTGAGCTCGGGAGAAGAGTCGGCCTCTCCGACTGTTCAGTAGCTGCGGCTGGGACATTCAAAGGTACGTCTGCCTTCCCCTTCCCGATGGCTATTTAGTGCTGCCACCACCTGCTGTGCAAAACTGGTGACAGATTTGCTTTACCTCCCCCTTGCTATATACTAGGGTATTAGATTAAAGGGGTTCTCCAACAAAACATATCTCCTATCCACAGAATAGGTTATAAGTATCTGATCTCTGGAAATCCAATTTTAATGGAGCGCCAGAGAGGCCAGAATACAGCAATAGGGCATCTCTGAAATTCCCATACCAATGAATGATGCGCGTGCAATCCACAGCGGGGCCCCATTATGGAGATTGCAGGGGTACCAGTGAACGCACCCACCACTATCACTGTCAGGTTGCGGTCACTTTCTTTAGCTGTGATGCAGCAGCGTGATCTGACTATCATTGGCCGTGTGACCAGTGTTGTGCAGAAAGTCATTGTGTAGCATTAGCCTTATCTGGATCACAAACAAAATAAAACCTCTGCAGGATCAAATGTATAAAAATTCTCTGATCCTGCAGAGGTTATATAAAGTAGATTTTGGATGGATAGAGAGAGAGAGAGTTTTTTAACATTATGAAAGGCATTGTTTCTAGCCAGGAAGAAAAATCCCTGATAACCACAATATTCCCTCCTTGCATGGGCAGAACAGAGCTTAACGCTGCGAGGATCCATGGGGGAGATGTATTAAAACCTGTGTGGACGAAGAGTGGTGCAGTTGCTCCATAGCAACCAATTAGATTGCTGCTTTCATTTCTAAAGAGGCCTGTGAAAATTAAAAGCTGTCTATGGGCAACTGCACCACTATTCCTCTACACAGATTTTGATAACTATCCCCCCTGTGAATAACTCCTTTTTACACACTTCCTAGTGGCTTACTAAGCCTATTAGGATGTATATTGTTACAGCACCTTATATTTCCAATTCCAGTGGACCTATCTTTTTTTCTACCTGTGCAAATAAAAAAAAGTCAACACACGGGACCTTAAATGCTGCTAATAAAACTTTATTAAACTCTTTAACCCCTTAACGACCACGGACGTATATTTACATCTGTGGCTGGCTCCTGATCTGCTTCATATCTGCGGGGTCCCGGTTGCTATCAGCAACCAGGACCCACTGCTAATACCGGACATCGTCGATTGGCTTATGTCCGGTATGAACCCTTGAGACGCCACAATCAAAGTTGATTGCGGTGTCTAAAATGGGAGAATATACTGCCCATAAACTCAGTGGAGCTGTTGGGGACCACCGCGGTGAAATCGTGGTGTCCCGAACACCTGAGTGGACAGCGGGAGGTGTCTTACCTTCTTCCCGGCTGTCCGATCGGCATTTGATTGCTCAAAGCCTGAAATCCAGGCTTGAGCAATCAAGCACAGAAAAAAAACTGATCAATGCAATCCTTTGGCAATGCATTGAACAGTGCCTAGAGGGGGCTAAAACACTGCGTAAAAAATGTGATATAACCCCTTCCCTAATAAAATAAAAAAAATTAAAAAATCAGAATCATCCCCCTTTTCCCATTTAAAAAAGTGTGTAAATAAAAATAAAAACAAGTTCACAAGAAGAAATGAATGAACCGGCACTGACTCAGCATGGCGATAATTAGACGATCACTTGTATGTGCTGACCTCTGTGTCGGCTAGTGGAAGCACGCTTAGCGTGCGAAACAGTTCTGTATGCCCCCGGTATAGACATTAGTAGCAGCCCCCTCCTTGCAGTCACTTTCGTACTGTTCATGCCTTACTGACTACAGTAAAGAAATTTTTAATCACTGAAGGGTGAGTGCAGTTTTCTTTTTTCTTATGCCTTCACAAATAAAAACAAGCGTGGTATCGCCGCGTGCTTAAATGTCCGAACTAGGGATCGACCGATTATCGGTTTAGCCGATATTCACGATTTTGGACGTTATCGGTATCGGCAATTACCTTGCCGATATGCTGACAATGCAGCGCCACGGCCAGAGACAGCCGCCGCTGCTGCCCCATTGCCTCCCCCATCCCTGGTTTTATAATTAACTGTTCCCGGGGTCTGCGCTACTTCTGGCTCCTGCGCCATCCTGCGTTATTGCTATGTAATGATGAGTGACGTCCTCAACGCGACGTCACAGTCAGTGCGCACAGTGACAGCTCAGGATGCCGCCGGAGCCAGAAGTAGCGTGGACCCCGGTGGCGGTGTTGGTTGGACTCAGGAGGACCCCAATAGCCAATGGTTAATAGGATACAAGCAAAAAAAATCCAAAATGGCGTATTTTTGGTCACTTTTTATACGATAAAAAGCAATTAAAGTCTGATCAAAAAAAAAATGGTACCGATAAAAACTTCAGATCACGGCGCAAAAAATTAGCCCTCATACAGCCCCGTTAGTGGAAAAATAAAAGTAATAGGACTAGGGATGTCCCTATTAAAAATGTATTAAGACAGAGTACGAGCACCGATACTTTAATTCTAGTACTTGCCGATACCAAGTACGAGTACTTATATTTTTATAGGTAATCTGACAGCAGGGTGACGCGGTTTCTGGCGCTGCTTACCGTGCTGATATGTGGTTCCTTGTTGTGTACAATTGAGGCGGCTGCTGTAGTATGAGCCAAGATTTCTCTCTTCTACATTGGACAGAACTGGGAATTTGGATTGGCGGTGAGACCGATGTCTTCAGCACGATTGCGTTGACGTTCACATGTTAAACAGCGGTAGAAACCGGGTCGCCTGCACTATCTACCCATAAATTCAAGTTAGTGCAGGTGACTGTAAGATTGCCTTTAATAGTAGGTAGTATCCCCCTGCAGACATTAGCAGCAGCCCCCTGGCAGTCATTTGTAGCAGCCCCCCCCCCCCTTGTAGACAGCAGTCCCTCTTGTAGACCACAGCCCCCCCTGTAGACAGTGGGCCCCCATTTAAACAGCATTAGCCTCCCCCCCCCCCTTTAAACAGCAGCAGCCCCCTCCTTGCAGGCAGCTAACCTCCTCGGGTCGGGTGCTGGTGCTGCCGCTCTGCTGCCCCGTTCTCCCGTCCGCATCATGTCGTCCTATGGAGGAGCCTGTGACATATAAGTCACTCTGCTTCCTGCGTAGCGTTACGCTGGGCGCAGGGGAGGAGGCGGAGTGACGTGAGTCACATGCTCCTCCATGGATCACTATGATGCGGACAGGAGGATGGAAGAACGGGACTGCGGAGCGGCATCAGGTATCGGGCATGGTATCGGGGACATTAAACGAGTCCCCGATACCATGCAAATGGCTAGTATCGGCCCCGTTACCAGTATCGGTATCAGGACATCCCTAAATAGGAGTCCTAAAATGACAATTTTAAACATTAATTTTTGTGCATGTAGTTATGATTTTTTTCAGAAGTACGACAAAATCAAACCCATATAAGTAGGGTATCATTTTAATCGTATGGACCTACAGAATAAAGATAAGGTGTCATTTTTCTGAAAAAATTTACTGCGTAGAAACGGAAGCCCACAAAACTTGCAAAATGGCGTTTTTCTTTTTCTTCATTTTTGTCACACAAGTATTTTTTTTCCCATTTCTCCGTAGATTTTTGGGTAAAATGACTGATGTCATTACAAGGTAGAATTGGTGGTGCAAAAAAAAATCCTCAATGATTTTTTAAATGTTTGGAGAAAAAATCAAAACTGCAAAAATAAAAAAATGCTTGGTCCAAAGGATGGGGGGGATAAGATGTCAGATAAGCCGCAATCCAGCTGCTGGGGACCCCCGTGATTGCCGCTGCGGCACCGCGCTATCATTACTGCACAGATCGAGTTCGCTGTGCGCGTAATGACAATACAGGGGTCGGAGCATCGTTACATCACGGCACCACCTCTTGGAACGTCACGGCCCGCCCCCTCAATACAAGTCTATGGGAGGTGGCGTGCGGTCGTCGCGCCCCCCTGCCATAGACTTGCATTAACGGGGCAGGCTGTGATGTCACGAGGGGCGGAGCCATGGCGTCATGCTGCTCCGACCCCTGTATCACCCGTCATTACGCACAGAGCGAATCCGCTCTGTGCAGTAATGAGAGTGCGGTGCCGCAGCGGCGATCCCGGGGGTCCCCAGCAGCAGGACCCCGGTGATCTGACATCTTATCCCCTATCCTTTGGATAGGGGATAAGATGTCTAGGGGCGGAGTACCCCTTTAAGGGATTAAAATGTTGCTAGAATATACAAAGGGAGTAAGCAACATCTAATATGAGAGACATATATAAACCACTTTCAGCTTATCCTAGGGCAGTGTATATACTGCTCAGGGCCTTATAGTGCCATTTATTTGTTTGTGGCACGTGTCATTGAGTTGTTCAGACTCCTCCACGGCGTTTCTGATGAAGATAAGTGCCACAACATTTGGATTGAACTATAGGAAATGGCTGTGAGTGTTAGGCCCCTTTCACACTACAGTTGTCACCCTGCAAAAACTCCCGGCATTAACTACCATGTCAAAGCCCTACTACGGCCTTCAAAAAATCCCATTCATGTTAGCGCTGGGCGGTATGACCAAATATGTGTATCACGGTATTTATGTGTCTTATGGCGGTTCCACGGTATATAATGGCATTCCCAAAATCTAGCCCGACACTGCGATGTCCCCATCGAGGTAAATACTCACATATCAACTGCAAGCGATGCCCTCCTCGTCCTGTTTGTTGAGGCCGCCGGCTCTGACCTTTTATACTGTGCGGTATCCCTATGCCGAGCTGCAAAAGGTAAACAAAATAAACTAACGCATGTTCCTACATCGGCCTTACGCTGGGGATGGGAACGTCGGAGAGACGTCAACCTATCACCAGCCTAGGCTGAACAGTGCTGCGGCCGGTGATAGGCTGATGGCTGTCCGACGTTCCCGTCTTCAGGTAGCTGGTCCTGACCAACGGGGAAGGTGAGGAAAAGTTTATTTTAACTTTTGGAGCCCAGGCATAGGGATACAGCGTACAGCAGTGGTCACCAACCTGCGGACCTCCAGATGTTGCAAAACTACAACTCCCAGCAAGACCACAGGTGAGGGGACCTCCGGCCGCCATGCTGGATGATCGGATCCTTGCGGCAGCACTGCGGGCGATCCGATCATTTATTCAAAAAACTGCACTGCCGCAGATACCGTGATCTGTATTGATCACAGCATCTGAGGGGTTAATGGCGGACATCCGCGCGATCGCGGATGTCCGCCATTACCGGCGGGTCCTAGGCTGCTGATGGCAGCCGGGACCTGCCGGGCAAGACGCAAGCACCGCTCCGGTGCTCGCGATCATGGCGGCGCGTAAATGTACCACGTCACCATGATGTACATTTACGTCCATTGTCGTTAAGGGGTTAAAGATTTTCCCTGTGTTGACTGTTTATAGTTGTTTAGATGGTCCTACACATGGAGGATAATGTTAATTGGGGCCAATTTTGTTTGTTGTCACCATGTGAGGAGCCCAGTACAGCGATAAAGAAGCTTGTGACAGAAAGCTGAGGTGTTGTCATAGTCTGTTATATGTACATAAAAACAATATAATGGAGGTAATAAGGGGTAGTTATCCTTTTGAAGCTCCTGAGCAGCAGGCGGTTCTTCCCATAACCGATGTGACAGAAGTGCTTATGTAAAATAAACCATCTCACAAAGTTTTTGTTCATTGTAAGCGCTGGTGTTCTTATTTTATTTGTTTTTGAACTCCTCTTTAACTACTAGTTGCATTATTTGTTCCGGCAGGGCCGCAGAAAACTGCATTAGATACTTCAGTAACAGCATTTAGCTTATACATTAACTAGGTTTGGAAAATATTGTTTTCCTTTAGTTCTCCATACTTGTAAAGGTATAGGGGGAGACTTGGCAAAATCTGCCCAGAAGAAATGTTGCTGAGTTGCCCATAGCAACCAATCAGATCGCCGCTTTGATTTTTAAGAGGCCTTTTCAAAAAATGAAAGCTGTCTGACTGGTTGCTATGGGCAACTCAGCAACTTTCCTCTGGATAGATTTTGATAAATCTTCCCCATGATATACTGTACAATATATTGGTGCGTTGTGGGGTTGGTAGGGAGTACCAGCTTTACCAGGATTTATGTATCAACTTCCTGTAATGTTGTAACCACATACTAGTTGCTCCTTTAAAGAGACAAACACACACTTCTAGTTGTGGTGGAGTTCTTACCTGCAGCAATTCCTCCATTAGGAGCCTCCCTCACAAGTTCTGTCAAATACAGAACAAAATTGTTGATCATGCTGCCGTAAATGCTAAAAGCTATATAAGAATATGGGGGAGATTTATCAAAACCTGTCTAGAGGAAAAGTTGCTTTATAGCCTCTATCATTTCTGATAAAACAAGCAATCTGATTGGAAGCTATGACCAACTCAGCAAATCTCCCCCTATGTTCATATCAGTGTTCAAATCAGTAATGATGTGTCCATTATTGACACTTAACTGAGGTCACTCCTAATGGATATGAATCTGATTACAGAAGTCAAATATTTTGATAAACTTGCATATAAAATAACGGACCATTAACATCCTTTTATGTCCGTTAATGTCAGTTATTTTGTACCCTTTTCTTTTTATTGTGCGCAGTAGCAAAAACTGCTAAAAATAATGGATAACATAGTAGCTTGTGTCACCATAGACTTCAATGTTAACCCCTTAAGGACTCAGCCCTTTTTGGCCTTAAGGACTCAGACAATTTAATTTTTACGTTTTCATTTTTTCCTCCTCGCCTTCTAAAAATCATAACTCTTTTATATTTTCATCCACAGACTAGTATGAGGGCTTGTTTTTTGCGCGACCAGTTGTCCTTTGTAATGACATCACTCATTATATCATAAAATGTATGGCGCAACCAAAAAACACTATTTTTGTGGGGAAATTAAAACGAAAAACGCAATTTTGCTAATTTTGGAAGGTTTTGTTTTCACGCCGTACAATTTATGGTAAAAATGACATGTGTTCTTTATTCTGAGGGTCAATACGATTAAAATGATACCCATTATTATATACTTTTATATTATTGTTGCGCTTAAAAAAAATCACAAACTTTTTAACCAAATTAGTACGTTTATAATCCCTAATCCCTAATTTTGATGACCTCTAACTTTTTTATTTTTCCGTATAAGTGGTGGTATGGGGGCTCATTTTTTGCGCCATGATCTGTACTTTTTTTTTATACCACATTTGCATATAAAAAACTTTTAATACATTTTTAATAATTTTTTTTTAATAAAATGTATTAAAAAAGTAGGAATTTTGGACTTTTTTTTATTTTTTTTCGTTCACGCAGTTCACCGTACGGGATCATTAACATTTTATTTTTATAGTTCGGACTTTTACGCATGCGGCGATACCAAATATGTCTATAAAAAATGTTTTTTACGCTTTTTGGGGGTAAAATAGGAAAAAACGGACGTTTTACTTTTTTATTGGGGGAGGGGATTTTTCACTTTTTTTTTACTTTTACATTTTTTTACATTTTTTTTTTTACACTTGAATAGTCCCCATAGGGGACTATTCATAGCAATACCATGATTGCTAATACTGATCTGTTCTATGTATAGGACATAGAACAGATCAGTATTATCGGTCATCTCCTGCTCTGGTCTGCTCGATCTCAGACCAGAGCAGGAGACGCCGGGAGCCGGAAGGTGAGGGGACCTCCGTGCGGCGTAATGAATGATCGGAGCAGCGCTGCGGGCGATCCGATCGTTCATTTAAATCGCGAACTGCCGCAGATGCCAGGATCTGCATTGATCCTGGCACCTGAGGGGTTAATGGCGGACGCCCGCGAGATCGCGGGCGTCGGCCATTGCCGGCGGGTTCCTGGCTGCGATCAGCAGCCGGGATCAGCCGCGCATGACACGGGCATCGCTCCGATGCCCGCGGTTATGCTTAGGACGTAAATGTACGTCCTGGTGCGTTAAGTACCACCTCACCAGGACGTACATTTACGTCCTGCGTCCTTAAGGGGTTAAAGGGGTACTCCGGTGAAAACCTTTTTTCTTTTAAATCAACTGGTGGCAGAAAGTTAAACATATTTGTAAATGACTTCTATTAAAAAAATCTTAATCCTTCCTGTACTTATTAGCTGCTGAATACTACAGAGGAAATTCTTTTCTTTTTGGAATGCTCTCTGATGACATCACGAGCACAGTTCTCTCTGCTGACGTTATTATAATAATAATGACAATGCTTTATTTATTGTCCTTAGTGGGATTTGAACCCAAGTCCCCAGCACTGCAAGGCAGCAGTGCTAACCACTAAGCCACCATGCTGCCCATAGCATACATCTGATATGCATCTGCTATGCATGGTTGCTAAAATGGACAGAGATGTCAGCAGAGAGCACTGTGCTCGTGATGTCATTAGTGTTACAAAAAGAAAGGAATTTACTCTGTAGCATTCAGCAGCTAATAAGTACTGGAAGGATTAAGATTTTTTAATAGAAGTAATTTACAAATATGTTTAACTTTCTGCCACCAGTTGATTTAAAAGAAAAAAAGTTTTCACCGGAGTACCCCTTTAAATTACTACATCCATTATTACATCTGTTAACTATGATGGGGAAAAAAAATCCTGCATGCACGTCTTTATTTTTCTTTTCTGTTGCTCATTTCAATTACGGAGATGAGCAATGAAGATGAGAAGATCTATATGAGTATATCCACCTGTGTTTTTTTTTATATTTATTTATATATATATATATATATATATATATATATATATATATATATAATCAAAACACACACGGAGATCTTCTCATTTTCATTGCTCATCTCCATAATTGAAACGAGCAACAGAAATGAAAAATAGACGTGCATGCAGGATTTTTTTCCCATCATAACTTAACAGATGTAGTAATTTAAAGGGGTTATCCAGGAAAAAACTTATATTTTTTTTATATATCAACTTCTATTAAAAAAAATCTTAATCTTTTCAGTACTTATGAGCTGCTGAAGTTGAGTTGTTCTTTTGTCTAAGTGCTCCCTGATGAAACGTGTCTTGGGAACTGTCCAGAGTAGAAGCAAATCCCCATAGCAAACCTCTTCTACTCTGTGCAGTTTCTGAGACAAGCAGAGATGTCAGCAGAGAGCACCGTTGCCAGACAGAAAAGAGCAACTCAACTTCAGCAGCTGATAATTATTGGAAGGAGTAAGATTTTTTAATAGAAGTAATTGGTGATGGACATGATGTTGTTAACGGTCCGTTATTTTATATGCAAGTTTTACAAAATATTTGACTTCTGTAATCAGATTCATATCCATTAGGAACAACCTCAGTTAAGTGTCAATAATGGACACATCATTACTGATTTGAACAACACCGATATGAACAAAGGGGGAGATTTGCTGAGTTGGCCATAGCTTCCAATCAGATTGCTTGTTTTATCAGATATAAATATAAATCTCCTGTTCTGCTTCACTGACCATAGCAGAATGGAATAAATGGCACAGGCGTTATTGGAAGTTGTTAATGTTCATATACTGTATATACTTACTAATATGCAGTAAAACATATGATCACCTTTGATATTTATTGCTAAATTTCCCCAGTGGATCTACGTTATTCAAATTTTTTTTTCTATGCTAAATTTGCAGCCAAAATATAGAGGCAGAACTAGCTTATTGATTATTTTGACTTTGCTTGCGAAAACTGGTCAACCGTGGACGTTTTGTAACAAATTCTGCTGTGTGAAGTAGACTCCCAATAGGAGCTTCTGCAAGCAGAATCTGTGCTGAACTTTTTTGTGGAAATTAATCTCAGAACTTGTGTAGCACCCTAATTCTATGGGGTGGAAAAAAAAATTCCTATACTTAAGCTTCTTCTTTGCTATTTATCAGAACATAAAAAAATTGACTGTAAATTAATTGACATGTTTATTGGAGGAATAACTGATCTACAGCTGTAAGATTCTTTACAATTATTTAGTTGGATATAAGTATTTACTAAACCATCTACAAGGAGAGCTGACTGGTCCTCCCTTTAAGTGCTTATGGTGGTCACTGGGTTTTATGGGTAGCAGGATCAGTACTGCCCTGGTCACCAAGAGCAGCAGAATTTTATGTTAAACCTTTATTTTCATCACTAAATGGTGCTGAATCCATGTAACGTAGCAGAACTCCTCTTTGTGGTTTTATGATTCTTTTTAAACTTGAAAACCTTACATTATGGAATTTCAGGAATTGGATACATTGCTTTGGAACGCTTTCCAGCCTGCAATGTTATAAATGATTCAACCGCTTATAGGGATTAGGTGGAATGCTACTAAAACTACAAAGCCCTAAATTGATAAAATATGTGGAATTAACCAACACTTGGTAAAATATTTAAAAGGCACAAAACCCTGTTTCTAGGTACACCCAAACATTTTATTGGTTCGTGGGGAAAAACACGATTCACACTATGGCATATTATGCACATGTAGAGTTTCTTTGATGTATTTAAAGGAAGTCTTTCAGCTCTTCTTTTTCCTGTAGCCAATGGTGGTTGTTATACTTATGAAATCTCAACCAAGTTGTAAGGAGGTCTAAGGAGGTCTGGCATGCCTCCTCACCTTCCAGATCCCTCTTGACTAACATAAAAGTAGGTGCAGGAGGTGAGGGTGAGTGAGGAGGTGTGCCAGACTGTGGCACTTGAGCAGCTAGTCTCCATTTCCTTAACACTTGGCTGAGAAATAAAGGCACCCAAGTAGCAACCACCATCGTCCATGCTTGGACAGATAATGGAGGGCAATTTGTATCACCTTATGCATTTATCTACCCTTAAAATGTGTTGAATCTGCCAGCTTCTTCTTATGAAAAGATAGCTGTGTCTTGGTTGATGGATTTGTGGCAACTCAAAACAAATGGATTACACACCTGGCTAAGGTGTCCTGGAGGCGGTGCCAAACTGCTGAATGCTGCTGGATGGACGGGAGTTGTGTGGAGAAAAAAATAGAGCCTTTCCTTCCCTTAACCCACTTAGCTTAAAGGGGTTATCCAGGAAAAAACTTTTTTATTTTTATATATCAACTGGCTCCAGAGAGTTAAACAAATTTGTAAATTACTTCTATTAAAAAAAATCTTAATCCTTTCAGTACTTATGAGCTTCTGAAGTTAAGGTTGTTCTTTTCTGTCTAAGTGTTCTCTGATGACACGTGTCTTGGGAACTGCCCAGTTTTGAAGCAAATCCCCATAGCAAACCTCTTCTAAACTTAGCATGTCTCATCAGAGAGCACTTAGACAGAAAAGAACAACCTTAACTTCAGAAGCTCATAAGTACTGTTAGGATTAAGATTTTTTAATAGAAGTAATTTAAAAATCTGTTTAACTTTGTGGAGCCAGTTGCTGTATAACAAAAAAGTTTTTTCCTGGATATCCTCTTTTAAACAGATTTGTAAATGACTTCTATTAAAAAAAAAAATCTTTACCCTTCCAGTAATTTTTAGCAGCTGTATGCTACAGAGGAAATTCTTTTCTTTTCTTAATTTCTTTTTTGTCTTGACCACAGTGCTCTCTGTTGACACCTTTGTCCTTGTCAGGAACTGTCCAGAGCAGCATAGGTTTGCTATGGGATTTTCTCCTGTTCTGCAGTTCCTGATACGGGCATCAGGTGTCAGCAGAGAGCACTGTGGACAACTCAAAAAAGAAATTAAAAGAATTTCCTCTGTAGCATACAGCTGCTAAAAAGTGCTGGAAGGGTAAAGATTTTTTTAATAGAAGTAATTTACAAATCTGTTTAACTTTCTGGCACCAGTTGATTTAAAAAAAATAAATAAATGTTTTTCACCGGAGTACACCTTTAAGTGTGGGTTCACACCATGATTTTCTATAGTTTTTTTTTTTTTTTTAAACCGTATGCAACCGTACAGCAAACCGTGGCCATAGACTTTCCATTCAAAACCGTATGTACCATATTGTATACGGTTGTCTCCGTTTATCACACCACACAGTTTTTAACTTTTTTTTTACTGGCCAGAAAACTGTGGCCTACCACGGTTTTTGGTCCAGGTGAAAAACCGTATTGACCCGTATATGGTTTTTTTTTTAACATGGGAGTCAATGGGAACCCTACAGACCTGTATGTGTATACTTTTCCATCCAGTTTTCACCATACGGTTTTTGACTTTGCACAGTTTTTTTCTTGGAATTTCAATCAAACAAGTGAAACTTTATTCCTAATGGAGTGAAAAGTTCAAAACTTATACCTTTTTTTTCCTTTAAAAACGGATGCAACCGGACATCATTTTTCAAACTGTATACGGTTGTCAACCGTATACAGATAAAACTTTGTACACACGTTTTTTACACAGTTTAGTCAGGTTTTGAGGAATTGCTTTTTTTTTTTTTTTTAAATCAAAAACCTGATAAAAAAAACTATATTGCAAAAACGTGGTGTGAACCCAGCCTAAGAGATAGCTGCATTAAAGTGGTTTCTGGAAACAATGGTGCGCTGCCAAGACACTCGGCTGAACAATGGTGAGTTTACAAATAAATACGGAGTGGTTAAACTGTTTTACTAATGTTCATCACAATGTTACAAAAGATCTTCAACTCTGTGTTGAAAGTCCTTGTGGCTTTATTATCCTCAGGACAAATTCCATTACATTTAAGCTGGACCCCCCCCAAAAAAAAAATCAAATGGGACAGTAAATACACCTGTCGTATCAGCAGGCGAAGGAGATAAGATAAGGCAATGGCGTTCAGAGTACTGAGCAGACATGAAGCTGCATCACTGAACCCTCTAACAGTCCACTGCCACAGTGACTTCTTTAACAGTGCCGCACTGCTAGATCATTTTGATAAATCTTAGAAAATTAACAGAATTTGTAACTGTCTTGGTTGCCATAGTAACCAGAGCAATCAGAGAGTAATCAGAGCTCCATTTCACATAAAATGCTGCACTGTTGTTGCTATTGGCAACAGACATTTTCAGGGATAAAGGGGTATTCACTGTTAAAATTACGTATCCACAGGATCTATTTGACCTCCACAACGGGGCCCCAGTCTGTCATGAATGGGACTAAAAAGGGCTAAACTGGTTAAAAAAAAGCCATATACATGTTATATAATGGCCAGAAATAGTGCTACTCTTCATGCAGATACCCAGGACAGCCTATCCTGAAGAGTCACCGAAGTGACAGCTGCTCTAAGTTTGGTAGTATTGTTAGTGCTCTTTGCTTTCGTGGGCCCATTTTGATTCCTATTCCCATTATAACATACAATATGGTTCCAGTCAATCACAGGCAATGTTGGTTATCTGTCATACGTTGTATCACTGCGGGCTAGTAGTGGAGCTTACAGACCACTGGGATTTTCCTCGGTGGTGGTTGCCATCCGGCACTATGCTATTTTAAGCTACTGAATCAGATGTAGTAGCAATAGATCAACATGCGACCATGTCTTTTGTTATGGTGCCGTGTCTATCAAATCCTTACAGTATAGAATGCCTGCTTCTAATAACAATATAGAGATAAAAGAAATGTACAACAATTCCTTGTAGGTGTCCTATGGCAGATCTGTATTCTTAGTCACAGGCTGTTCATGTATGACTACCATTACATAATGTGGTGGCGTTTTCAGAGGCCCCTCTTGCTTAGTTTCTAGCTTTGCAGGATTTTTTTTCCTCCTTTTTTTTTTTTTTTTTTAGCAGAGAAGAATTGATGCATACTTGGTGCAACATTCAGCTCTTTACTGCAATCCTTCACTTGTAGGAATTTTGTTTTCTTTGGAAGTCCAGAAACCTTTCTCGAATTTCAGAGTAAAAGCAGTTTATAGATGTAAAAATATTCGTGGGTTTATCCACCCCATGTGCATATTGATTGTTCCCCAGATAAAGGAACTCTATTGTCTTCTTATTGTCACAGGTAACCTTTATTGTTGTGTACATTTACTTCATTTTAATATTGTGTGCCTTCCAAGAATGTATTTTTCCCATAATGGAGCACCTCACCTATTTTTAGCTTGCTACAGTCCCTGCTGCGATTGATGTCTGTAAAAGACATTTGGGACCAGGCACCGTGTTTTTATACACAGTAATGGAAATGTTAGCACCTGCATGTTATGAAGTGAGAGCTTTCACCTTTTTGATAATTTTTGAGCAATTCTTTTATGCTCTTACTGTATATCACAATGCATATGTGATTCCTGCCACACCAACTTGTGCCTTGTTTGAAGTTGTGACTTTACGTCTAAGCTACTTTTAAAGAATATATTACAGAGTTGTATAAGTAGATCCTCCAGATTAAAGGGAGTCTGTCTTGTCACTAGGGCATCATACACAGACCCTGTGACCTGACGGGTCAGGAGAACAACAGCATGCAGTGCTGATTTCAGCCAAGTTATATTGCTACCGGCCCTAACTGGCCGTACAGTCATGGTGAGCGGTTACAGTTACAAAGCCTGGCTTGTGTGAAAAAGTTATATAGGTGGTCAAAATAGGGCGATTTTAGGTTACTAATTTTGTACAAAAAGTTTTTTAGATTTTTTTTTTTTTAAGCGGTACAAAAATATAAAAGTATCTGGCCATGGGTATCATTTTAATCGGATTGACCCACAGAATAAAGAACACATGTAATTTCTACCATACATTTTACAGTTTGAAAATGAAACCCCTCCAAAATGTGAAAAATTGTGATTTTCATTTAAATTTCCTCACTAAAAAAAATTATTTTTTTGTGGGGGGAGTTTGGGGGAGTTACAGGAGTCAGGAAAGGGCAATTTTATGAATACCAATTTTTCTTATAAATTTCCACCCACAAATAATATTAATTTGGTTTTGCAGTAGATTTAATGTTAAAATGTAAGGTGTCATTACAAAGTACAAATGATCATGCAAAAAAAAGCCCTCATATGGGTCTGTAGGTGAAAAAAGAAAAAATTATGAATTTTAAAAGGAAAGGAGGAAAAAAACATCAATGCAAAAATCAAAATTTCCTGAGTTAAGGACAAAATTACCTAAGTCCTTAAGGGGTTAAAAAGGACAAATTTGTCTACCCTGCTTCTGAAGCTGTGCTGTCAGACAGCCAGTCATCAAGAAATTGGTGTCCATTTGGGATTTTTGCTGCAAAGCCATAACTGGCAAATCAACATCCAAAGATGCAAAAACAATAGTGTACTGTCTAACAAAATCACTGAAACACTAAAAGAT